>NW_026057355.1:0-35128 GCF_019202705.1 Hemisphaericaspora subhashii | reverse complement strand
AATAACTACTCATTATGCTACGGATTCGAAATTTCTCTTTGGGACTTTTCCTGAACAAGATGAATTCTAACAATGTGAAAGAATCTTGGAGGTATTTTGTGAATTATACTGAAGTGATTTTCTAAAATTATTTTTCCTGATTTCATTGTCCTTTTTCAGGAGATGAATTTCGGTGTTTAGTTTAAAGTGTAAACAAAGATTCATCTAACAAATAGGGGGAAGCACAACAAATATCATCAATTAAACTATGTTGAGAGGACTACGGAATCTTCTATTTATCGGAGTTTTAATAGGTGTCTATTATAATCTTGCTTTTTCATATCTTGATAGGACTATAGATAATTATTCATCATATTTACAACAATTCAACCATGAAATCACCGATACCATCTACAACCCTCTTAAAAGAGGACTACCAAAGCTTCCAAGTAATACATACTTAGATCCAGAGTTTGCTAAAAACAATCAACGTCAACAAATTGGTAAAGAAAATGCTACTTTAGTAATGTTAGTTCGAAATATGGAACTTGAAGGGGCATTGAAATCAATGAGATCTTTAGAGGATAGATTTAATCGAGAGTATAAATATCCATGGGTATTCTTGAATGATGTTCCTTTTGATGAAGATTTCATAATGAAAACGAGTTTAATGGCAAGTGGGAAGACATATTATGAATTGATTCCTGAACTGGATTGGCAACCTCCTAGTTTCATCAATGAAACTAAACTACAAGAGAATTTGGATAAATCGAGAACTAAGGTGATATATGGAGGTTATAGATCGTATAGAAACATGTGTCACTTCAATTCAGGATTCTTTTATAAACAGAAACGATTGTTGAATTATGAATGGTATTTCCGGGTAGAGCCAGATGTTGAATACATGTGTGATTTCCAATATGATCCATTTGAATTATTAAGAATAAATAACAAGATCTATGGATTCATTGTCACTTTTCATGAGTATGAAAATACTATACCTACACTTTGGCAAACCGTCGAAGGGTTCATGAAAGAACATCCTGATCTATTACATCCCAACAATGCATTGAAATTCATAACTACAAATGAAACCTCGCTTAACCATTTCGTCGATCTTGTCCCATCTTCAACAGATTATAATCTATGTCATTTCTGGTCGAATTTCGAAATTGGCAATTTGAATTTCTTTCGTAGTGAGGCATATGCCAAATATTTTGATTATTTAGATAAAGCAGGTGGATTTTATTATGAACGTTGGGGTGATGCTCCAGTACATTCGATAGCGTTGGCTTTATTGGCTGATAAAGACCAAATCCATCATTTTGAAGATATTGGATATTTCCATGCCCCGTATTTATCATGTCCTAGTTCGGAAATGATTAGAGCTTCAAAGAGATGTATATGTGAGCCAAGGGTAGAGAAAAAGATTAATAAGACCATTGATGTGAATGTATATAGTTGTTTGGCAAGATGGTGGAAGTATGGGTCTGGGAAAACGTTCCTTAATGATGTAGACTATACTAGATGAGTAAAATAAACATTTTTTTTGCAGCTATTCCTTAGATTAGGCAATGTTTCACTTTGATTTCCTCTTAGTAAAATTTCGTAGAATTTTTCAAGAAGAAAGAACTGGGGTGAGTCTCTTAACTCGTTTTCGTTTGGCTTGTTTCATAGGGCTGCTTACAGTTTATTGTGTTATGGCTTGTCCGATTCAATTTTGCAACACTCTATATTAACTAAATTCCCATATACTGCGAGTTAGCAACAAAAAAAAATAATTGTTAGCATCTTCAATCTCATCGCACTTTTTTAATTAAATTTTTCAGAATCCATCTCTCTCTTTTATCTGTTTAAGCTTAATAGAACTATACAAAATAAATACACATAAACCTAAAAATGGCTAGAGGGGGTTTAAAACAACAGTTAAAGCATCATCAATTAGTTGAATCTATTGATAAATCAAAATCAAAGCCAGTCCACAAAAAGAAAGAAGAGATCATAGAGCAAGAACAGGATGATGATGAATCAGAAGAAATTCCAGTACCTGTTCAACCAAAGAAAGTAAAGAAATCTAAAAATAAGAAGGATGACGGTGATTATCAGAGTGAAGTTTTGTCTAAGAAAGAACAAAGAAAGTTAAAGAAATTACAAGCTGAAAAGGAACAAGAAGTAGTAGAAGAGGAAGCTGATTCTGAAGAGGATGAAGAAGAAGAAGAATTAGATTTGGAAAGATTGGCAGCTAGTGAAAGTGAAAGTGACATCAACGATGAAGAAGATGAAGATGAATCAGACGATGACGACGAAGAAGAAGAAGAAGCAGATGCTGACGAAGATGCTGCAGAAGAAGAAGATGTTCCATTATCAGATGTCGAAATTGATTCCGATGCCGATATAGTTCCACACACCAAATTGACCATCAATAATATGGCAGCCTTAAGGGAATCATTAGCTCGTATTGAATTACCATGGGCTAAGCATGCATTCACCGAACATCAATCTGTTGTCAGTGCTGAAAAATCAGAAACCCAAATCAAGGATATTTATGATGATACTGAAAGAGAATTAGCATTCTATAAACAAGGTTTAGATGCTGTTAAACAAGCCAGAGCCACATTATTGAAATTAAAGGTTCCATTCTCAAGACCAATGGATTATTTTGCTGAAATGGTTAAGAGTGATGAACATATGGATAAATTAAAGAATAAATTATTGACTGAAGCAGCAAATAAGAAGGCATCTGAAGAAGCTAAGAAACAAAGACTGTTAAAGAAATTCGGTAAACAAGTCCAACATGCTACTTTACAAGAAAGAGCTAAACAAAAGAGAGAAACTTTAGATAAGATTAAATCATTGAAAAAGAAGAGAGGTGCTAACGAATTAGGAAATGATGATGATTTCCAAATTGCATTAGAAGAAGCTACTCGTGAAGATAATAATGGTAGAGGTGGTGATAATAAGAGAAGAAAACCAAACTCTAAACGTTTGGCCAAGGATTCTAAATATGGCTTTGGAGGAAAGAAGAGATTAAGTAGAGAAAATGACGCTCAATCATCCGCTGATATTAGTGGATTTTCTAGTAAGAAGATGAAGGGTAAATCTTCTAGACCTGGTAAATCTAAACGTACTAGAAGAAATTAGGTGTATTGTTTGTATTGTATAGATATTTTTGTAAATTAAACTAGCATATTTTGTTACCGCCCTTGTAAAAGACAATAATTCTGGATCCAGTCACTTTATCTTAGAGGCTCCTCGTTCTGGGGTACACGGTAGATGAAATGTAACATAATCTATGGCTGTTAAAAAATCGCTGCTCGTATAATAAAATGAAAATCTCTGTCACCTCGTAAAATAAAAAAGAAAAAACCGTTTTGTGGTTTCGAGTGTGTCGTTTCGCGTATTAAATTAAATTTTCAACGTTCATCTAATCAAATTGCTTAAATTACCTTTCTTTTATACCACACACTCCAAATAGATCAATAGACACAACAGCCATGTCAGATAAGTTAGCAGCCAGACAAAGATTCCTCGATGTTTTCGAAGGTTTAGTCGAAGAATTGAAAGAAATTCTTATTTCTTATAAGATGCCGCAAGAAGCCATTGATTGGTTTGTCAAAAACTTAGATTACAATACTCCAGGTGGGAAATTAAACAGAGGTTTATCTGTAGTCGACACTTATGCTATCTTAAACAAAACTACTTCTGATAAATTATCTGATGACGAATATAAGAAGGTTGCTATTTTAGGTTGGGCTATTGAATTATTACAAGCTTATTTCTTGGTTGCTGATGATATGATGGATCAATCCAAGACTAGAAGAGGTCAACCATGTTGGTATTTAGTTGAAGGGGTTAACAATATTGCCATTAATGATTCTTTCATGTTGGAAGGTGCCATTTATGTTTTATTGAAAAAACATTTCCGTAATGATTCTTACTATGTTGATTTATTGGATTTATTCCATGAAGTCACTTTCCAAACTGAATTAGGTCAATTATTAGATTTGGTCACTGCTGATGAAGAAGTTGTTGATTTAGATAAGTTCTCCTTGGATAAGCATTCATTTATTGTTATTTTCAAGACTGCTTATTATTCATTCTATTTACCAGTTGCTTTAGCCATGTATATGAGTGGAATCAGTAATGAACAAGATTTAAAACAAGTTAGAGATATCTTGATTCCATTAGGTGAATATTTCCAAATTCAAGATGATTATTTGGATTGTTTTGGTACACCTGAACAAATTGGTAAAATTGGTACTGATATTAAAGATAATAAATGTTCTTGGGTTGTTAATCAAGCTCTTTTACATGCTACTCCAGAACAACGCAAATTATTGGATGAAAACTACGGTAAGAAGGATGATGTCTCTGAACAAAAGTGTAAAGATTTATTCCATGAAATGGGAATTGAAAAGATTTATCATGATTATGAAGAATCTATTGTTGCCAAATTAAGACAACAAATTGATCAAATTGATGAATCTAGAGGTTTAAAGAAAGATGTCTTGACTGCTTTCTTAGCCAAGGTCTACAAGAGATCTAAGTAAATAGATCATACCCTCTCATATGACAATCCTTTTTAAATAGTTAAAATTAGATTTACTAAACTTAATAAAAGACAAATAGACAAACACAGCAATTCAATCTTTATACAAAATGGAAATGATATTTTTATTAATGCCAGTACTATGTATATAAAGGTTATATATCTCATAAATATATATGTTACTGTCTCTGTTTCTGTTTCAGCAACATAAAGTTTGTTCAATTATCTCTAAATTCTCAGTGGGATATTTAATCTATTGTTTAAACATTAACTCTTTCCAATTCTTCTCTACCTTCCTTAGTATACAAGTATTCATTGTAGTCTCTAGCATTGGCCCAGATGTTCCATACAATGACAGCTGGAATGGCAACAAACAAGAATTGGTTCTTAGTTCTTCTAAACACATTGAAGACAGCATTATAAGCAGCACCCTTTAATGGTTTAGCAGCATATGGAGAAATGGTATATTGAGTAATGTACTTTTGCTTTGGAGATCCTAATTTACCCCACCAGCCCATATAGGCGTGTGGATGTGGTGGTCCGGCCATGATTTATATATATAATTAGTGTTGGTTGATTAACTACTAAGAAATATAAAACTAAATTGTTATATTTTTCAAATCCTTTTTTTTTCTCACTAACTTTTTGGTGGTAGAATTATTTGCTTAACAAACTAATTTTACTGTCAATTATTGGTTGGAATTATATGCAGGTGGGAAAATCTCAATGCTACCAATTGTAGAGCGCTACCCATTTTCTTGATTCTTAATGTCTTCAATTGCTGCAAAAAGACCAATTATCAAAAAGTGGAGTAGAGACAACAACCAGCTAGCAGGATCGGAGGTTACCAAGTGCGATCTACACTCAAGGGTCTCCAAATATGGGTTTGTTCCAATCTTGCTATTGCTTTGCAATCTTTAAAACTGAGAAGTACTCAGTAGAGCATCTCCAGCTTATACAGAGAATTATCAACGTTTAAGAATGAACTACTTAGATGCATATTAATTAAGATGAACACTTGGTTGACATTTCAATCGTTTATCACTTGAAATATTCTCGGTACTAGTGTATAATGAGTGAAGGTAAAGCCAGGATCTTTCGCTAGTAAGTCATCAACGGTGGTGTCGGCACACTTCTTATTTACTGGAGAAAATCGTGAGAACGGTTCAGAATCGACTATTATTAGACAGAAATTGCACTATTGGAAGATAGTGTATCTAATTATAACAAAGATTTGTTGGGTCACCTTTTAATACCTCTATATTCAGTATCAAGTTTTTTACTAGTTGTCTTACTGGACAGATGCAGCATACTAGGCTTGGAAGCACATACAGAAAACACAACGACGAAGGTTGACTACTTTAGCGAAGAAGCTTGTACCTTCCCAGATTATGGAACGCAGTTTCGTAAGTAGAAACACGAGATAGGAGCTCTTTCAGATCTGATGTAGTTTGACTCAAGCTGCTCAGTAGATTTCGTCGCTAGAGACGTTCGACCACTGATTCACGGATTTGTGGGATAGAAGTAGAAATTTTACAAAGAAGTTGAGTTTTGAGATTGATTGACGTCCTTTAATCTTATCATTTACATTTCCAATCAAATATCCACGTTTCTGTTCCTTCTAAAAAAACGACCGTAATTCGGTCCTCATATGTAGGTGGAACTTCATTCGTAGAACATTTATCTGATCTCGCTGTATAATCGATGATGATATCAAGTAATGTCATTTATCTCTCTCCCTAAAAACTCATCTTTTCAAATTGAACAAAGACACAATAAATATTAACACGGATAATATATATTTTATAATTTTTAGTATGTATTATATATTATTATGGGATGGTTGTAGATTTGAAATTGTACATTGGATGTTGCAAGTGTTGGTTGGTTGGTTTCTCTGCTATATTACTATCATTTTGCTTCTTATACATATATTTGTTTCATTAAAAAATAACTTTTATTAAAGGTCATTACAAAAATATTTAAGCAGCAGTTAAACGTTTTTGAGCAGATAATCTACCTCTTTGTCTAACATTTAATCTAACTTTCTTGTCATCAGCAGCCTTTTCAACGGCTTCACCTTCTTCAGTTAAAGTTAATTCAATGTGGGATGGAGTGGATTGGTAAGCATTAATTCTACCGTGAGCTCTGTAAGTTCTTCTTCTTTGCTTTGGAGCATGGTTAACTTGGATGTGAGAAATGACTAATTTAGAAGCATCTAAACCTTTAGCTTCAGCATTAGATTGAGCATTTCTTAATAAATCCTTAATGAAGTTAACAGACTTAGCTGGCCATCTAGCCTTGGTGACATCGAATTCTTTACCTTGAGCGGTTCTACCAATAGAAGAGTTGTATCTTCTGAATGGAATGGCTCTCTTGTGGTCTAAAACTTGATCCAAGTATTGTTGAGCTCTGTCTAATTTCCAACCATTGATGGCTTGAGCAGTTTCTCTGGTGTTCTTGAAAGAAACTCTTAAGTAGGAACCACGGGCAGAAGCAGACTTGGCTGGGTTAGCAGGGGTAGAAGCGTAACGAACCATTGTGTATCTAATGTTTGTTAGTTGGTATGAACAAGCTCTTCTAAAAGAATAGTTCCTTATAAAAAACTTATAATATTGAAAAATGAAAAGTTTTGGTGAAGGTTTTTCCTGTGTTTCGCAGTACTATCTCTCACTATTAGAAAATTTTTCGATAGTGTTAATTATTGAAGTTTGGATGTAACTGGGGTCTTTTTTCTCTTGTGCTGAAGTCCATCACTATAAGTTGAAGACTATTATAGAAAAATGTATGTAGTGCACTTACCAAATCAGATTTTCTCCTGTGTATTGTGGTTAGGGTTGAACCCTAATTAATAGCACGTGATAGACTTGCAACCGTATAGATTAGTTTTGTGATCTGTACACTACTAGACTATCAATCAAGTCAAGTACAAACAGTACATGAGAGTTAACAAACTGCTAATCTTTTATAAAAGGGCCATCTAGAGGATTTTGCTATAACCATAGATATTAAACTTAGATACTTTAATTGCCTGCTATTTGAATGTGAGATGCTCTTCTAATCTAATGAAAACATAGCTGCGAAAAACTTCTCGCTTAACACGACAGACAGTGATGTATGCAAAGATCTAGAACAAAGTTGGGATAAGTACTTACCATGATTTCGGAAGGTACTTCATTTCCTGTTACTTCATTAGGAGTTGGTTGAATGATAAGGTACTTGTGTCGTGTAAAATCTAGATAACTTATGTAAACATAGAAAAGGAACACTTTTTTTGCAATTTTTGTGCAAATTAGTTACATAACGGTCAAAAAGCGCAAAATATATTTGCTATTGCAGAATGAATAGAAAAAGCGTTGTGCTGAATTCAAACCATTTCATTCAAGACAAATGTCAATCAAAGAGAAGTGTCAATTGTAATAGGCTGTCGCTTGACGAAAAAGTTTACTACAACTAAGAGAGAAAGTACAATCTCTTTTGACGACGACGAGGGGGGATAATAATTCCAGAGATATGGGTGTGGCGCTGATGAATTTGAGACAAACATACATGCAGGAAGGTATAAAAGATCTTTATGTTCAGTGGTTCTTAGTAGGTTGTTTTTTTGGCTTTTTCTTGTCGGCTGTTGGTCTTAAGAAAAACCGAAACCATATGTTACCCACAAATAGTTTATATCGAAGGTGGGTGTAATCGGGTGCATGTTCATGTTAAATTATAATATCGATCTTTAACTTTTCTAGCGACGAATTCGTTTTATTAATCGATTTGTGTCTATTTTGTAATTCATTATCGTCTAGGAGGAATTCAAATGGAACTGTGCGTTACTACCCATCATTTAAATTAAAATGAAATTGAAAGATTCAAAAGCGAATGAAAACAAAAAAATAAAAATAATTAAAATGTAAAAGTCAAAAAAAAATAAAGAATATTTTTTAATTTAAATGCACATTTAAATAATTTTATTGTTGTTGATAAATTGACTTTATTAATCAGGGCTTTTTTATAAAGCAATGAATTCCAAATTCTTTATTCATATGATTTTGACATTCCAACATTTACTTAGTTATCCTATTTTGACGTTATCTTTATCAGTAGATAATTTCGTAAAACATCAAGGGGTTGTGAAGTAACAAATATTAAAAATGTACGCATGCGTGATGTAGAGAAATATATAAATTATAAAAAAACAAATTATTTAACTATTAAAACAGAATAATATTTTTTTTTTAAAGTTTTTCTTACATATTAAAATAAAAAATAATTTTTTTAATAAAGAGAATCAGAAATTAATTTTACATAAAAATCGGTTAATATCCTCCCCCTTTAGTTAGGATTCCATAACGGGTTACTACATGTACATAATATCATCAACTTTTGTAAAAGCAAGTAAATAAATATGAAATAAATTACCTTGTCAATTTTTTTTTCTAATTTATTCGTTACTCTTCTTTCTTCTTTTCAATTTACTTTTGCAGTATCGCTTACAATTCGGGACTGTTTTTTTTGTTTTGAGAAATCAGATTATTGCTGGAGCGATTAATCAGATTACTATGCAAACCATTTGAAATATATATAACTGAAATCCTGATCTCGAAAGATTGAAATTTACTTAGAATGTCAAACAAGTGGAAAGTGGTGCAAACAACAATATTCAATTGTGGGTAAAATGGAAAAGAGCAAAGACAAGGAAATTAAACTTGGACATCACTTTTTTGCTGTTTGTTACACAAAGATAGTTACTGGTTGATGGGAATATCGGGCAAGGGTAAAATGATGATGACATATTTAGAATTTAATGGTTTGTAATGAAATGAACTCTTTAGTGAAATCAACGTGCGGAGTGGGTTCTGACGGATCATAAGGGTAACTTATCCCCACCAAACATCTATACTGTGGCATAGAAAGAGAACAATTAAATATGACAAGAGAAATGTGTAACAAAATACACGACTAATTAGGAGAATAATAGAAGAAAAAAGAAGAAGAAGTAAATGTGGAAAAAAAAAGTGAGGAGATTTAAAATTAGAAATGAGGTGCAAATATTAAGAGAATAATAAACAACAACAACACGTAAAAACAATTGAGAAAGAAAGATTAAATTTTGTTTTAGAATTAAATTAATAAAATTTTGCAGCCATTTTTCAAATCTTCTTTTTTTATTTTGCAACTTACAAGAGACTATTTAGATTTTTACAAATCTTCAATCAATCAGTTTCAATTATTAATAAGTAAGTTAGAGAAACACTTAACTTTAGCCAGAAAATTATCTGAGGCAAGTTCTAAAAATCAAAGTTAAAAAGCAGAAAAAAGGATTTCTGCGTACGTGTTTTACACCCCAGGATACATTCAAGACCGTCGGATTACCATCGTCGAATAGTTAATTCTTAAACCTAGTCACCATCCAATATATACATCAATATTAACCAAAGAAATCACGCTGGTTAGAAAGAGAAATATTAGTCGTGTACTTTATCCCAAAAATTACTTATTAGGAAATCCCACCAGAAGAAAAAAAAAAAACAGTGGAGGTTGTTGTAAAAAAAAAACATTCCCATAACTTTTACCACCAACTTATCATCATTGGTTTTATATACACTACTCCTCACTTCATCAATCAGAATCTAATAGATTGAAGAATAGTAATAATCAAGTGGTATTTATTAAGAAGTCATCATCGTATTCATACCATCTAAATAGATTAATTACTTAACTCAAAAACAACCATCGTTTTTTTTTACAACACAAAGTATTTTTACAACCACTTCCCCCAATTCAATCATTTCATCAACACCAACAACAAAATATAATAGTCATCTTGTAATACCATATCATTAACATTCCCCATCAATTGTATTCCCATTTCTATTTGCATTATAATATAATATGAGTTCAGAAAGCCCAAACAATGAAGGTTCAGCAACCAATACTCCAACTGTAGAAGAGGATATCAAGAAACAACAACAAGAACCACAGGCCGAAGCTACTGAATCTAATGGAGTGAGTACTAGTCCTAGCGTAAGTGGCAATGACAGTGCTAGCGGCAACGAAGACGACGAAGAAGAAGGAGAACAAGAATCACAACTAGAGGAAGGTGAGTCTGAAGCACTGACTGATAAAGAACAAAGTGAAGAACCAGCACAAGTCCAAGAGCAGGAAGCAACTAATATCGAAGATACTACACAACAAATTGTAGCGGATGACACGTCAAATCAAGTTGAGGAAAATCAAGAAGAGGCGGTACCGGTAGAAGTAGAAGAAGAGGCAGTGCTGGAAGAAATAGAAGAAGAATCGGAATTACCTGAAACTTCAGAATTTCCAACTGAACAACCATCTATAGAAAGCTCTGCTCAACCGGAAAATACAGAAGAAACAGGAAAAGATTCAAGTATGGCCCCAGAAGATGCCGAAATTCTTTCACAATTCAAAGAGCCAGAACCAGAAATAACTCAGGATACAGGAACAGCGGAAGCATTACAAGAATCAACACCACAAAATGAAAACGCAGAACAAATCGACGAGGGGATCCAACTAGATATACCTGACTTGGATGAACCAGAAGAAAATAATGATAATGATTTAATTCCTACAGGCGTTCCTAACGAATCAGTTTCTGAATTTGAACAACCTGAACCCAAGGCAGAACCTCAACCAGAAACAGAAGTAGAACAAGTGCAGGAGCAAGCAGAAGAAAAGGAAGAAATAAATGAATACCAAGAAGCGGAAATGAGACAAGAAATGGGCGAGGAAGAAGAGTTAAGGAAGATTCAAGCTGATGATCCCTCCTTTGACGCTGATTTTAATGTGGATGAGCTCGATAAATCGAAAGATGATTTTGACACTTCGTTCTTGGATGTACCCGAAGATGAAGATCAGTTTGATGAAGATATTGAGATGACAAATGTCGAAGATGAGGAGGAAAAGGAAGAAGAAACTGGCGAGGTTACAAAGGATGAACCAACTGCTGCGGAAACGAAAGTGGAAGATGAAGCCAAACCCGAGGTAGAAGAACTATCTAAGCAAGATGAACAGGAAGACAAAATAGAAGAAGATAAGACCCAGGATATCGTTGACCTTCCGGGATCGGAAAGTACCGCTGAACCAAGTATATCAGAGAAGCCCAACGAAGACGAACGTGTTTCTACTGCTGCATCTACAGTTTCAGTTGTTGAACATATTAAATCAGAAGCTCCACCTCCTTCTACAGATAACCAAGAAAATAAGCTCGAACAACAAGTGCAAGCACCTCAAGCACCAGATGCAATTGTCGAAGACGAGGAAGAAGAAGACGAAGAAGAGGAAGAAGAAGGCGAAGAAGATAATCAAGAGAAACAAGCATATACCAAACAAACTCATTTAATTGTGATTCCATCGTATGCAAGTTGGTTTAATATGAAGAAGATTCACAAGATAGAAAAGGAGTCATTACCAGAATTCTTTGATACCAATCATCCATCCAAATCTTCCAAGCTTTATGTCAATTATAGAAATTTCATGATCAATTCTTATAGATTAAACCCTAATGAGTTTTTAACCTTAACTTCCTGTCGTCGTAATTTAGTTGGTGATGTGGGAACATTGATGAGAGTACATCGATTCCTAAATAAATGGGGATTGATAAATTATCAAGTAAAACCACAATTCAAACCAGGATATGCAGTTGAAAAGATGCCGAATGGTCAGTCGGTAGATTTGCCTTTTACTGGTGATTATCATGTCAAGTATGATACCCCGAGGGGACTCTTTCCATTTGATACTTCAAGAATCCCACCTGAACGAATTGATGTTACTAATTTGAAGAAGCTTTTGGTAGGACCGGAGACAACTAGTGCAACAACAGCAAGTAGTGGAAGTTCAAATGCCGATGCTTCCAGGGGTGCTTCAGCAGGTTCTGCGGCTGATCAGAATGGAAATCATGATAATAGAAAGCATGGACTAGAAGATAATGAAAGTAGTCAAGTGACAAAGAAACAACGAGTGAATGATGGATGGACTTCCGAAGAAGAAAATCAATTAAGTATTGCTGTTAAGAAGTTTAAGAATGATTGGTTTAAGATTGCTGCAGAAGTAGGAACGGATAAGACTCCAGAACAATGTATTTTGAAATTCTTGGGGTTGGATATTGAAGATTCCTTAAATCCATTCAATGATGAAAACAGTCCCGTTCTGAAGTTGTTGAAATTTGCTCCTAATTATCCCATCAGTTCTATTGATAATCCTGCATTGGCTAATTTGGCATTTTTGACCAGATTGGTGGATAGTGATGTTGCCAAAGCTGCCAGTGAAGCTGCTAGAAAAGCAATTGATTCATGTATAGAAAAGAAGGTTAATGAAGTGTATAATAAGTCTCAGGGTGAAGAAGGAAAGCTTAAGATGGAAGGAAGTAGTGATGCAGTTGAATTACCGGTAGCATCTGAACAGAATGGTTCGGTTGATAGAGAACCTGATGTTAGAGATGCTGTTGGTACTGCTTTTGGTATTGTGGGTGGTAGAAGTCATTTATTTGCTAGTTATGAAGAAAGAGAAATGCATAAGATTGCTGCTAGTATTGTCAATCAAGAATTATCCAAGATTGAACAAAAGTTGAATAAGATTGAGCAATTAGAGAGAATCTATGAAACGGAACATCAGAATTTGCTTAGACAACAACAGGATGTATTCATTGATAGATTAGCCTTGTCGAAATCTTCAATCAACGTGATTAAAAAGTTAGAAAATGCGATTGAATTAATTGAAACTAATGCAGGAAATGAAAATTCAGAACGCAAAGCAAATGTCGCCCTGTTGTTAAGTGAGGCTAAATCCTTATTGTATAAACCAGCTAGACAAATGTTGGTATCTAGTTCTTCAGCTTCGGCAGTGACTGATGCAACTACAAATCAACCATCCAAACAAGAAACAACTGCAAATATAGATGAGGATGATTATAAACCATTATCGTTGAAATCTCCTCAAAACTTCAAAGTATGGGTTCCTTAATCTTTCAACCCCCCATATATTGCTATTCATTTTTTCATTCTTCCTATGTTATTATTAGCTACAACCTTTTTCCAAAATTAAAAGAATTTTGTGTGTGTCATATATTATGTGTTTTGTTCTAAGTATATTATTATTTAATTTTGTTTATTAATTTTGTGTTTTTGTATATTATAAATTTCTCCTTTTAGCTTTATTAATAGTTTATTAATAATTTCATATAAATAAATATGTTAGAGGTCTTTTAAAGATTTATGTTATTCTGCTCTCACATTTGCTTCACATAATGTGCCGTCTGAGGAAGATAAACGACCGTGAATTTCCTCTTTCTTTGGAACTGGGACTTGAAAGGAGGAACAACCCATCATACTTTTATCACATTGAGTTCTCACGATACGCAAACACACAACAGTTAGTTCAAAGCTCGGAATAACGCGCTTGCGGCCGCAAAGTTCAACTAATGTTCGAGTAAGCACCCTCGAATTTTGTAATTTGAGGGCGGAAGCGCGACAGTCCTTGCATTGAATTGACCTTAAAGGTTGATACAGTATCTAGAGATGGTGGTCTATTAACCTATAAGGACGATATTTCATTTTACCATAATAAAATAGATAAGCAAGGCTCTGAAAAGATCAGATAAGTTTGCTGTCTACAATCATGGTTTAAATCAAAAAGTTACTCAAGTTGTATGTTGACCTCTTAGGTAATCAAGCATCGAAAGGCCAACAAATAATAAACGTCAATCAAAATCGGAATCTACCTACCATATCAATGACGTACAATTCCAATTTATACCCAACTTGTCTAATATCATTGATCGATCAATTGATTTAATAATGGACATGCCCGCTGATAATAGGAAGTTAGACCAAATCGAGGAATCCCAACACGCATCTAAGACATTGAACAAACATTTGATATGACTGCCAACTCTATTCATCCTATGAAACAGATAAACTTCATCTAGTCCATAACTTAGGTAATTAAATACTCTCCAAATCCACCAGAAGTAGATATTCCGCAATGGAAAAGGAACTACTGGCTATCTTTACCTAAATTGATTGCAAGCAACTCCTTCCCATTGCTTAATATATTTTCTAGGTGGATGTCAGTCTAGATGATAGAAATGAACTTGTTACAGGCCCTTGAGTTCCTTGAATAAGTTGATTCTTTGCAAATGGATCTTTCAATAATTCTGGGAAAACTATATGTACAAATGATTGTGGTTTGTTTGTTTAAGTATACTCTTTTCTCTAGTAAATTACCTCTTGTATTTGACGATGTTTTAACAGCAACATATATGTATCTACACTCTTAGTAAGATGAGTTAAGTTTTCGTCTAATTGGTCTATATTCAATGGATTCACTTCGAGTTGTTGCGCAAACAGCTAAACATACATACCTTACCTATATGGCCGAATTAGAAATAGGATCACGAGTTGTTGAAAATGAATTATACAAAAAGATCTTTGGTAACCAACTAATTGAAAGAAACAACAATAACAATAATAACAAGAGAAATGAGAAATTTGAAAAGAAAACAAAATTTAATCAGAAATGATTTTTTTTTTTCGTTAACTTTAATGAATTATAATTAAGCTTATAAGTTTCATCTATCAATATAACTACCCACAGTTTATATACATCCACACACAAGTCACACATCAATCAATCATAAGACATTCACGTAAGTATACTTTTATAAGAGATGACTGATACTAACAACCATATCCAATTAGAACCACAATTTGATTCAACATCTTTCCTGCTGCAACAACAACAACAACCGGAAGAAGACTTAAACTTAGAATCTGAAGCATGGGATACTTCAATACAAGAAAATGAGTTACGAAGAGCCTCTCATCAAAGTTTATTAGATGATGGAGATGAAGATGATATTGAAAATTTGGAAGAAAGCTATAGTATTAGTAGTGGCAATGATGAAGACGAAGTCGCGTCTCATGATGGAGTTGAGGGAGAAGAGAAGGATGGTCATAATGACGAGGTGGTTGTCAACACTGCTGAAAACGTATGGGAAACCGCGGAACCGAACGAAATAGAGACCAGCGATGTGAGAGCATATGTAGAGGAGGATGAGTTGAATGAAAATACTACAAAAGACGATGAAATTGAATTATTAGACGTATCAGAAGCGGACGTATCACCAACAACAAATAAACAAGTTGTAGAGATCGATGATCCCAGCGACAGTGAAGATGAACTCAAGTTACTTGATGTAGTGGGGTTTGATACTGATGGATTTTCCCAACGGGCAGTGGTAGAGACTTCTGAAATTGATCAACAAGTAAATCAAACAGAAGCTGAAGAGAAGACACAACAACCAACCGTCGAAAACAACGTAATTGAAATCCAATCAGAATCTGAAACGGAAGATATATCTCCAATAGAATCAAATCATATTCTTCTAGAAAATAATAATGAAGACAATCCTAGATTCATTGAAAATATTCCAGTGGTTTTAAATCTCTTGGATACAGAATTTCTATTATTTCCTATAAATCAAGAAACTTGTCTGACTGATTGTTCACATCTAATTTCATTATTTGACGATTATTCAAATCAATCAATGTCTATTAAAGATTTATTTGATTTCTTGAGATTTAATGAAGATTTGAATGAAATACGACAATTTCAAGCAGAAGAAGAAATGGTATTGGATATTCCAAATTTAGGAGGTTTACATATCACTGAGGATAATGTTTGTTGTAAAAATGTGTCTATTATTAGTTTTATTGAATTGTTTGCAAAATTGGTTGATTCTAGTGATGATAAACTAGATATACCACAATTCTTGAATTTAAATATTACTACTCAACCAAGATTTATTACTAAGTTTAATGAGTTGATTAACTCTGTTGAATTGGGAAATATTGGATTTCATAGTATGCATCAAAAGCGAGTATCAGAGGAAAATGAAGATGAAGATGAAGATGACGGGGACATTTCCAAGAAAAGAAGAAGAATAGAAGCATAGGGTCACCAATTCTAATCAATAGATCAAAATCTCTTATTCCGTAGGCAAATAATAATAAAAGCACAGCAATCACATATCCAATAAATTTAGCCTCTCTTTATTTCTGATTCTTCCGAACGGCTGGCCCGATAGATTTTACATTTATTTTGGGTTTAACATTGGACCTTAAGTAGATAGATCCACGTAAGAGGATATGCTAAGAAGAGTATTGAACCACTTCTAAAAAGAACACAGAGGTTAGTACAAATTATTTATTAAACGATCTATAAATGAACGAAATCTAATTTACCTAATTAACAAGCCCACGTTCTTTCAACTTTAAATACAACTCAGGATCAATATATTTCAGTAAAGAAGGCTCACCAGTCAACCCCTTTCTTCTTCTCGTCTTCATCATAAAATCTCTCGCCAACGACTCCGTCGGCACCGGCTTCAAACTTGGCAACACAACACTATCATCCAATGGATCACCCGGCACTATTTCCCAATTATGAAACACAAGTGAACATACCGCCTGTCCTTGTGAATACAGTGTAAGATCAGTCAGAAACCCCACGGATTCAATTATGGGTAAATATCCCACTACTTGGAACAATTGTGTTCCTGGAATGGGTGCATCTTTTTCATAGATCCCTCTTCGCAATTTTAATAATTCTTGTACGATTTTAATACAACGATAAGTACATGTCACGTCTAATCGATATACTGGTTCTAATAATCTTGGTTGTGCGGTTATGAAACCGGCATAGGCTGCTCTTCTTACCATTGGAATAATCGTAGCTGGGGATTTCGAGATGGAGTCACCTTGGAGGACAACGTCGAGGATTTTGAATTTTGTGTTGAGGATGGGTTCGTCGATTAGGGGTCCTTCTGTGGTTGTCCATTTAAATCCGGAGATGATGGAGTCTTTGATGGATAAGAGTGGGGATTTGTCTGTGTCTAATGTATCATCAAGAAGAATGTTCCGGGAGGATGAGGAATCAGTATTGGAGAATGCCCAGATTGATCTGGATGCAAGTGAATCCCAATCGAATTCTGTTCTTAATATTTTGGAAATTGTTTTCATGGGTTGCGATTTGATATTGATTCTACCGGTTGAGATTGCTTTGGAAAGTGATGGATCATTAACTGGTTCTGCGATAATTGAGATTGAATTCTCTTTCACCGTGATTGGAATCTTAGTAAAGCTTGTCTCTGAACAAGTTTCAGCAAAGCGAACCATCGGATCACTGATTTTTATCTGTAAGTCATCATTAAAGAAATTTCTTAAATCATGCAATATACAATCCATATAAAGTTCTCCTGGGGCGAGGATTACATGTTCACCACTTTCTTCGACATTTATGACAGATGCCAAATATGATTTATTCACTTTTCGTAAGCCATCCAACAAAAGTGGCAATTCTGACGGATTGGTCGGCTCAACTGCAATTTTAAACACCGAGTTGGTGGTATATTTCGGCACATCAAATACAGTTTCTAACTTCGGATCTTGTGACAAGGTAATAGTAACACCCGGTTTCTTAATAATCGAATCAATCCCAGGACCATCTACAATAACAATCATTCCTGTATGTGCTTCCGAAACGGGGACATTATATCTTCCACAAGGTAAATAGATATTTCCCACAACTTCCAGATTTTTGAAATCGTCATTGTCTTCAAGATAATTTTCACCATAGATTCGAATTTTATCACCTTGAGTGATTTTACCTTTATGAATACGGACTAAATTAGTGAATTTCTTTCCGTTGGATGATTCAATTAGTTTTGTAACTTGTGCGATCATGCTAACGTCATCTGAGTTGGGTAAGCTTTTGTTGGTCTTGGTTGGGGCAGGGATGGTGTTTGCTATGGAATCAATTAATGCACTTATACCATTGGTAAAGATAGCTCTAAAGACAGCTTTCAATAATACTTGAGCATCCTTTTTGTATTCTGATTTATGTATTGAAACTCGGAAATTTTGCCATAATAGTTTTGCTAATTTATTATCATCAGGGGAAGCAGTAATTGTATGAGTAATGATTTTATAGATTGGTTCTAAGATGAAGGAAATGAAAGTTCTTGATAATGAGTTGTTCATTGAGTCTGATGTGAATTTATGTTGATTTGGATCATAATAATAATCTCCCCATAACATGGTTGCAAATTTGGAACTATGAATTTTGGATTGATTAATGTTGAGATATAATTGAGCAAAACTCTTTAAACTAAATGCAAAATCCAATTTTGTTGAAGCAAATATGACATTGTTTAAAGTTGGGGATAGTATAGTGTCATGGGTATATGTTGCAATGTATTCGTTAGAAGCAATGTATTCATTAATATCATCAACAGTATATTTCAACTTTAAATAACAATCTTTAATAGGTAATCGCAATTCCAAAATCAATCTATCCAATTTATTCAATATCAATACAATTGGAACATTATGTTTTATAATTTCATTTATTAATAATTTATCACGATTTGTTAATCCTTCAACTATATCAATAACCAATATTGCTCCATCACCAGAATTCAATCCAACTAAAGATTCATCTTGAAAATCAACATGGCCAGGCGTATCTAAGATATTACAAACGTAAGACTTTTGCTTCAAATCTTGCAATAATAAACTTATAGCCGATGTCTTAATTGTCATCTCTCTATCAATCTCTAATTTATGATTATCCAAGAATCTTAAAGGTTTAGAACTTTTTTGAGTTATACTTGGATGAGTATCCAATATTAAAGAATCTATAATTGATGATTTCCCAGTATGAATATTTCCTACAATTGCAATATTCCGTATTCTATCAGGAAGTTCTTGTGATGTTTGTAATAGATATTCTCGATTATAAGTTAATTCAGGTAGATTATCCCAATTGTAATCTATTTTCATTCGTTTTTCTATTCTTGGTTTGATGACAGGTTCATTGGAGGGAGCTATTGTAGCTTGTGATTGGATATATACAGTTTCAGATTGATCAGTGTCAATTGTATGTTTGACTAGTGCTTGTTGTTGTGTTTCCTCTTCTATCACTTCCTCATCACTTACATCCTCCTCCTCCACTTGTTGTAAATCTGGGAGTGAAGAAACTTCATCTTCTGAATCAGATGGTTCTCCAATTAAGTTCCCAAACTCATCATACAATTCATCGTCACTGTCCATTGTGTGTTGACTATAAAAGTGTGTGAAGATAAATTGGTGATGAGTAGGTTTATGCAATGAGTGTGGAAAAATTGAAAATTTAAATGCGGCTCACTTGGTATGAGCGATGAACAGAAGAGCAAAACAGAGAAGAGATTAATTACAAATGAAAAGTTGAATAAATTATTCTATATTATTTTTATATGTATGTCATTATGTGTTAGTCGATGTGGGTGGGTGAATGGTTAATTATAATAATACAACTATAGAGTGTATGATTAACTCTCTATGATAAAGTTTGATATTTTCTTAATTCAGTTAATAAAGTTTGTAATTGAACATCACTAACTTTATTAGTTAAACTTGGAATTAATGATTTAGCTTCTTCAGCATCTTCACATTCTAATGTCCCTAATTGAGCCAATTCAAATGGATGTAAAGGTTCAATTGCTGCCAGTAAACTAAAATCATTTAATAATTTCTCAACTGTTTCTGTTGAACTTGAATTCTTAAATCTGGCAAAATTTGATAAATAATTTAAAGTCTTATGAATAATTTCATTTGAATTGGGACCAGCTAATTCCATATTTGAAATCTCATCTTCTTTTTCATTATCTTCATCTTCATCATCTTCATCATCATGATCTCCTTGCTGTTGTTTACTATCCGTTGTACTTCCATCTCCATTATTCTCTAGCTTCACTTTCTTTTTATTACCAGTTAGTTTAGATTTTCGTTCTTTTAAAGCAGCTCTAATTAATAATCTTGCTTCTGATAAATTTAATGCAATTAATTGTTCTTGTTCTCCTGAATTTGTTATTTGAGTTAATTGGAATTCTGGTCCTAATTTCAATATAGCTGCATTCTCTTCATCATCGATGTTTTGAGTATTTGCCTTTCTTCTTCTAACTCCTAATGCACTAGTACTAACATTCATCCTTTATTTGTTTAATTATTATGTATCTATTAATGGTCAATTATCAATTACTGTGTTTCCTGTACAATCAACTTATTTATTTTGTATCCTGTAAAAGTTGATTTATCTTAATTTCCTTCTGGTGTTTGTCTTTCTATTTTAAAAGAAGTATTTTCGTTTAGTAACTTCTCTAAACTGATCTCTAGTCTTTATTGTTGGATCTTCGTTTCTCTTTGTCTCTTTTGGAGGTTTGAAGATTTGAACAAAATTGAAAGAATTGAAATGAGATTTTTTTTCCCTGCTGGGTTTTTTATCCAAAGGCACACGACTTTTTTCACAGACCTATATTAGTCTACAAGTGGTAGCCCTTGAGATCTATGTGTAGCCTACAGGAAAGTAGAGAACCAATATCTGTAAGTGATGTACATTTATATTACAAGCAAACAATGAATTTACTTTTTGAAAAGTTGGACCAATTCTCTCTTTTCTCCATGACCCTACCTCTCTATCAATTTAAAATGAATATTTTAATGCAACTAAAATGAAATTGCGAAATCTTCAAAAAAACAAATTGCAAAAATTTATTTACTTATCAGTTACATCAAACTTATATTAATATACGTCGCAGGGATTGAAGTTATCAAGTAAATGCTTATGATTATAATTAGAATACTTAGAAAAATTATGACATTAATAATAAAACCGTATTTATATATGAAACAATGTAAAAATATAAATAGTATATGCAAAGTAAGTCATGTGCCCATTCAATCTTCACTCCTTCTTTAATTAATCCTTCATTACTCCTAAATCTCCAAATTAGGTACATTATTAACAAATGGATGTTTCAATGCTTCTTGTGGAGTTAATCTCTCCAACGGATTAAGATTCAACACTTTTGTCAAGAAATCAATCAATAATAACCTTTCTTGACATTCCTTCTCAATCATAGAATTCGTCATTTTCTTAAATGGTAATTTATAATTCAATACAATATCTTTTAATACTTTATGTTTGAAATAATTCTTATTCGGTTGTTCCTTCTTCTTGCTACTACCACTATGATGATCAGCTTTTGCAGTTTCAAGAAATTGTAAATATTCTTCATAGGTTTTAATACGATAAGTATGTTTACCATCATTAGTACCCGTTTTCTTGAAAAAGTTTAAAGAATTTCTCCCAACTTCAATCATATGTTTTGGCGGCATGCCTAACATATCGACAATTTTCCATATTTGGTTATATTCAGAAGTACCAGGGAACATCGGTAATCCCAAGAATAATTCACCAACAATACATCCTAAGGACCACATATCTATTGATTCAGTATATGGTAATCCTAATATCACTTCTGGTGATCGATAAAATCTAGATTGGATATAAGTGTAGATTGTTTGTCGAGTGAAACATGCCGATCCGAAATCAATGACTTTTATATTCGGTTTATCAGGTTGGACCAATAGAATATTCTCTGGTTTTAGATCACAATGAATCATTTGGAAATTCTTAAGTTGAGCCATTGCTTCTAATAATTGTTTAGTTAATAATTTCACTAATTTCATATTTAATCCTTGGAATTGATTTTGTTTTATCAATTCATATAAATTCGATGCCAATAATTCAAACACTAAACATAAATGTTCTTTATGCATAAATGTATCCAATAATCGTATAAAATTCTTCCCATCACTATTGGAATTCAAAAATTCTAATAACCTTACTTCTGTCAATGATTGATTCATATATGCTGGTTTTGATTTAATAACCTTGACAGCACATACTGTTTGATTAGTTAAATTCTGACATTTAACAACTTGTCCAAATGTCCCGGAACCCAATAAATCCAACACCATATATTTCCTCCCTTCTTCCGTCCCCAATATATCATTAACATATAAAATATAATCACTCTCTTCATTATCATATCCATTATTAAACTTTGGATCAGATGGTTTTGTTAACACTCTCTTTGGATTTGTCGATTTTGAATATTGGAATTTTCTTGGTTGACAAATACTATAACTCTCAGTTAAATACACGGACAAGGCATTCACAGGAGATATATGAATAGAGTTCACCGAACACCTACGATATTTCGGTTGTTGATGAATCTTGGGTTTCAAATCCAATTTCGAATATATTTTTCTCGCTTTTGGTGCCGGTTTCCTAAATTTACCAATTTTTTGATGTTGTAATGCTTGTTGATATTGTTGATATTGGACAATACTCGCCGATCGTCCCAATCTATTACTTGGCGGTATATAATATGCACCACCAACACCGGCCCCTCCTTGCTGTTGTTGTTGTTGAAATTGATAATTATTACTCGGCATCACCGCAAGTGATTGTCGTCTATTTATACCAGGAGGAACACCAGCAAGTATTCCTCCACCAGCTCCACCACCTGGTCCGAATTGATTATTCATGAATTGAGCAGGGTAGGCATTGGCCTGTTGCTGTTGGCCATATCCATATGCTCCTCCAGGTCCTCCACCTCGTCCACCTGTACTTGAACTAGTACCTCCATAGAAACTGGATGCATCTACTGCTGACATTTTTCTGTCACCGCCGAGATTGACCTCTTGGTTCGCGAAATATTGATTGAATGGATTGTCTGCTCTAGTTGGAGGATGTATGAATGGGGGTTGTTGCTGTCCTTGCTGTTGCTGTTGTTGTTGATCGTCATATTCGTATGTCGTGGGTAATTGATTTGCGAATGATAGCCTTTTATTAAGCAGCTGCAGTTGTTGTAATTGTTGTTGCTGCAATAAAGGGATGGCATTTGTTTTAGTGGGTGATTGCGACATATTGGAGGTGGCTGCTGCTAATAATGACCCCGGAGCAGTTTGTTGTTGAGAGAACCATGGATTACGGAATCCTGGCATTTGATTCTGTTTCTGCTGCTGTTGTTGTTGCTGTTGTTGCATATCCACATCTTGATTGTTGAACGGCTGTTGCCCTTGTTGTCCTTGCTGTTGTTGTTGCTGTGGCCCTGGTGGAGGTAAATGCCAACTTCCACCTATTGAATTGTGCCTGTTGTAGTTGTAACTATTATAACTATTGTATGCCATAGTGGTATTATTCTTATAATGATGATTGCTATTTACCCTACTAATGGCAGTGACTCTTCAAAGTAATTAGAAATTAATAGATTTGTGATTTGGGAAGTGGGAAGTTGAAGGGGTTGTTGTACAAAATCCTTCGGTAGGTAGTGTAATGTGTGTCAAATTAAATTTGTTTTTTTTTCTTCTCCTCCTCAAAATTTCATCAACAAAATTCCCATATAATTACGAGGGTATTTAATGTGTGACTGAACGAAAAATCCCGAGGATAATCCCGGGGGTTCCATTACCATAGTTAACCCATAGTTAAGCTCAGTAACATCCGAGGAGTGACGCATTTTTTTAATTTACGTAAATTTTAAATAAATTAACAAATTTCATTTCTATAAAATTGGGCAGAGTAATTAAAAGCAACAGAAGTAAAAAATTATATATATACAGTAATAAGCAACTAACTACTATACAATTGTGGGGGGAAAAGAAGGAGGGTAAAAGCTCCTCTTTTAGGTGGCGGTGTGTATGTTTGTAATATGTCTTATGAAGTGTGTAGATAAAGAATGTGTATTGATTATTTGGATGTGTTTGGCTTGTGGAGATATTTGATTGGAAATAGCCATTTTGGTGTATTGGGTAAGGTGACTATAATGATAACAATGGGAATGATAATAAATATGTACAAGTAAATCGAATTTTCATAGTGGTTGGGCATCTCTTTTTTAGTTTCATCGCACAACAGCAACAACAGGATAAATATGTTTTTCATAAAAGTACAAAGGGTTTTTGCATCTAAGCAGCAAGTTGAACTGGTTCTTCAGGATAAGCTGGGGCCATAGTAGGTTGAGCTTGCATTCTTTGCATCATCATACCAACCCCTTCGAAAACACCTAATAAACAAGCACAAGTAATAGCTGAATTTCTAGTATGTTTCCATCCACCTCTAATCGCAAGTGCACCACCAGTGAAAAACCCAGCAATAACTGCATTCCAAGCATCTTCTCTCTTACGTACTCCCTTGACGGCACAATCAAATGTCGAGAATAAACCACCCCAAACACCGAAATTACCTCCAACTACTGGTGCTCTGGCTTTGATGGCACTCATGGCTCCATATCTTCTTTCTCCATATGGAGAATTACGGAATCCTTTAATACCATGCCATACACAACCACCAATTGCTCCCATAGCAAAGGCACCTCCGAAATCATTTAAGATAACAATAGGACATGGGTCTCTTGTGTGATCAGCTGACATTGTTTATATTATTATAGTATGTAGTTGTTTTGGTTATGTAAGTAGATATATACAAGTAAACTGGTGGCGAAGGTTGATAAGATGATGATCTTCTTTTAGCCCGGATTTTGAAAAATTTATTACAAACTGATTTCTTTTTTTTTTTCTATTTTGCCTATACAATTCATTGTTACTTTAGAAAAATTTTTACTATGGCGGTATAGAGTTTACCATAGACCGAGTTAAAATAGGAATGGTTGGCACTACCATATGCAAATTTATAAATTTGCAACCGAGTTTTCATAGTCTAATACAAGGTCCCCCACAAACTAATTATTGAAAACTTGTCTATAATTACCTAAATTACTTACTTATATATGTGAATAATTTTCTATTTACATAACATGCTATATGACGTGTTCATAATCATCATTATTATTATCATCTTCATCGTTACTACTACTTCTTGTACTCAACCCACTAGATTCATCATCCTCAGTCAACTCTCTCTTAATATGCAAACTACCACGTATGCGTTGATGTACATCAACCACGCTCTCTCTATCACTGTCTATCCTATTCGAATTCCCTTCAAGTGGAATATACTCATTTCTGCGACTTACTTGTATACTACCACCACCAATGCTACCTCCCTTTATCACCTCTCCAATATCCCCTTTCTCTTCCAACTCATCCTCCTCTTCATCCCCTACAACAAACTGATCCAAATTCTTCCTAGCAGCACTCTCCAAATTATTCAATTCGAAATAGTCAGTATCCAATTGTGGCCCCACAAAACTATTTCTCCCCCAAGTCACATATTGTAAACTAGCAATCCCAATAAATAACACAAACACAACCACGGAAAAATTCATCAGTTTCCAACTCAAATGTTTTATAACTGGTGGCATACACAATATAAAAATCGACAGTATGACCCAAATCACAGATATTCCATTAATTACCCAACCTATTTTATATAATTTAAACGGAGCCCCTCTTAATTTTCTTCTCTTGTTCAACATGAGACAAAATATCGGTATTCCATTCGCCAAAGCCAATGAAATCACCGCAGCACCCATGAAGGCATTGAATGCGGTTTGGGAAATAAGTGAAAGAAATGATAATGTTCCACAGACAGCCATAGATAACAATAATGCATTTCTTGGGATTGTGTATTGTTTGATTGAATTCACTTCCGTGAAAAGATGTGACTTTGGTAGCCCGCCATCACGAGCTAATGCATAAGTAGATCTCGAGGCCGTGGTTAAGGATCCAATTGATTGGAATAAAACGGTGCCGATCATAAGTAATGCCATCAAGAATGAGACGATGTATGATTCTGTTGCGAGTTTGAAAACTAGATCAATGGGCATGATGTTGGGGGTATCGTCAAGGAGGAGTTTTAATTCCGGGAGGATTGTAAGGATGGGGATGATGAAGATTATGCCGGTAATAGTGGCCATTACTATGGCGGAAATGGCACCTTTTGGCATATTACGTTCGGGGTTTTTCACTTCGTCGGTTATACTGAATAACATCCCATATCCGGTGATTGTGAATGAAGGGGATTGTAATCCGATTATGAAGGCTAATGGATCAGGCCAACCTGAACGAGTGTTATCAAATGTGGTTAAGATTTCTTTAATGGAGTTGGTTCTTTTGGCAAAGAAGATCAATAAGAAATCAATGGCTAATACGGTATATATGGTCCATAAAATACACATCTTATTAATCTTTTCTAAATGTTTTGAAAATACGAAATTAACAAATCCGGCAAATAATAAAATGGCAAAAAACACAATCAATACCAAGATCTTATCTTCTTTATATACATAAACATCTTTTAACCCAAAGATACTTAATATGAATTGTGCCCCTCCAAACATGATACTAATCGCATAAGTCCAATTACCAATTAATAAAAACCATCCAGTATACCAACTACTTACTTTTGAATATTTTTCATTACTCAAGATAGCACTGAAATGATAAACACCACCAGCAGTAGGATATTTACTAATAATTTCACAAAGACTTAAAACTACACATAAACTTAAGATTCCAACAAGTAACCATCCATATAAGATAGTTACATTAGCACCATCCATTAATGAGATCCACAAAGTAGAACTCAATCCAAATGGAACTCCCATCACGGAGAAACCTAACCCAATAACCGAAGTTACTGTAAGTTTTCTTTCAAGGTCTTGAGTATATTTGAAATGCTCAACTTGTTCAATTTGTTCATCATCATCTCCTTCTTGAATTAAAGAACCAATGTACCTAATAGGTGCCAGGGATCCTATATCTGAGAAATTAAAGTTATGAGATGTATATGAAGGAGGTGGTGCTTCTGGATGTATTGGGAATCCATTTGGTGGTTGTATAGTGGCTGGTGATGGTGATGATGGTGAAGTTGCTGTGATGCCGGATAGATGGGAAGGCGTAGATTGGAATACTGATGGTGGTGGTTGTGGGAATACTACAGTTGAATGATCTGATTGGGTATCTCGTATTGTCATTTACTTGTGTATATTATTTATATATTCTATTAGTTGTTGAATTAATATATGGGTAGTTACGTACGTAGTTACTCTTTTGAAGGCTGTACTTACGTAAATTGAAAAAGTCAAAATAAGAAAAAAAAAGCAAAAACGGTCAAGAAAAAAAAAAAAGATTTATTATTTATCAAAAAGATCGGTTGTGAAGTATCGGTTGTATATGATCTACAATCTTATAAGAATTTATTAGTGGATTTACAAAATGTCTAATTATTAATAAATATGATAAAAAAGCAAAAGAACTCAATAGAGGGTTTCTTTTCTTTGTAAGTCAGTGTATGTCCAATAGAAAGTGTGTGTGTGTTGAGTGAATTTAATTATTAAATTAAAATCCCTCTTTGCTACCTGTAACTAAATTTAGAATTTCCCTCAAATTGTTTATTTTGATTTGGTAAACAATGAACAATAAATCGCTTAATAAATAAGTTAAGGTTTTCTACTGCAACCAATCACCAATTGTTAACAATTTTGCAACATACGCATATTAAACAGAAATTCAACTTTTAAGAATGATACCCTTACTCAGTCTAATCAAGAATTTCTATAAGAACGATACCCTTGATCAGTCTAATCAAGAGCTTCTATTGTTGGAAGACTAGTAAAAGGTCTAACGAGAACCACTTTATTTGCACAGTAAATATAAGGGTTCTTTGAAAAATATTTAAGGCAGAGGACTTCTCCTTGATACAATGGCTTTACTCGATGACAGAGATATAAAAGATTGGTTACAATTATTTATTATTTGTTCAGGAAAACAATAAGACTAGGAATTGTAGTAGAATGTATTTTATTTTCTCTACAAGGTTGCAAAAAATCCTAACCAAAAAATTGCAAAAAATGGAAAACTCGAAATTGTCAGCCAAATAATGTTCTAATACCCTTATATGGTAGACAATTGTTGAAAGTATATAATTAGTTTATTTGTAGTAAATTGAGATGAGCTGGGCTGAAGTATGCAAAACAATGGTTCCTCCATTGTTTAAGTCTACCAAATAACCAAATACAGTAATTTGAAGGTCACACCTTTTGTCATTAGAAATGAGCATTAATTTGTATCCATAATAGACTTCTGCATTGTATAACATTGGTGTCGCATAAATAGATAAAGGCTTATTTGGAATCTGGAAAAATTCACCATTAGCAATGTTAAAATCGCTTAACTTAAGCAACCTCATTCCTAAAATTTGAATGTTCGACATTAGAGAACAATTACCTCTTTCAAATTCAGTGGTAATATTAACCACATTTTTTGGTCAATTATAAGTCCTTCAAAATAGGTGAAAACCTCACCATCGCTGGTTCTGATTTCAAACACCCGATCTTCAATACGGTCACAGACTCTAAAGGTAAAGGATTGATTGGCTTCTGTTTTGACGTTTATTAATACGGTGGTGTCACCGTTGGCATCAAAATTACTCTCATCTGAAGGGATAAGTATTGGATTTGTTGAAGTCATTGTAGTTTTGTTTAATGATAAAACCAATACGGATGAATTATGAAAAGTGGAAAACAGGGTAGTTTCTAAATTAATCAATGGTGGTGTAACTTGACATTAATCTTATCAATTCTAATTCCTAAAGATACTAAGATATCAGGATAAGAAAGTGTTTGTGAGGCGTTTGCAAGGCACCAACTCGATAATTGTTGGAAACTCGTGAAGATAAATCATCCAACAACAGTTTGTAAACCCTACTTTTTAACAAAGCATTCCCTTGACGCCGCTTTTTCATCAAGATGCAATACAATACAAGAACCGTCGTTAAAAACTAAGTTAAAATAGTGAGTTGCAACCCACGATTTCTATCGTTGGGCACAAGCATCAGTTTATTCCCAGCTGAACTTCAGCAGTATACAAAGACATCGTTGCGTAGTATCATAACCTTTCGTTGTGAAATTAAATGAAGTTACCATCATTTCTATGTAAATGTTCTAAATCTAGTAACATCCAACCAAGGATTTGAATAATAGACATTAGCAAAAGGTGCTTATCTTGAAAATTTGTAGAACCAAGTGGAATGGTCCGGTTTTGTTCTGATTTGATATTTATTAAAGCAGTAGCATCCCCATGAGCATTATAATTGATCTATCAGATTAAATTGACCAATTGATTGAGCCCGTGAAAGGCAGATGACAACCCCATATACTTGGATCAGGCTGTGTCAAACTACAAGGTGATGGTTTAGGTGTGATAAGAGGAAGACGAATTTGGAAAATCATTTGCTTGAGTATAGCGAGAAATATTCAACACTCTTTCCCTATATTCAAATAACCGATCCTCTAAATTGATTAGCTTGAGCATCCTTATAGCACCCACCTTCACACAGAAGAAATAGCTTCTACCCTCCAAATTGGTTATATTGAAAACATGCTTGCATCGACGAATATTGACTACCTTTCACAAACAACCAAGCCCGAAATATTTTCTAACTTAATAAATCACTTAAAAATAAAACTAATTTTGAACAACACCTATTTAAAACCCACAAATCCGATGATCTGTAACCTTATGGGGATTACCAGCTAAGAAACGTAACTGAGATGAGTTGAAAACTACACACAGATATTCTTCTTTAGAGAATGAATAGAGTTGTTGTTGTTGATAATTGTTGCAATATGGTATCGCTCATCACAACTAGTAAAATTCCCCAGAAATATTTTCAAGGTTAAAAAATGAAACATCAAAAACCCTTTCGTATCCATCCAAAAGAAGACTGAACTGTCACCTATGTCATTTTGAAGAAACGTTGACATTTTCACTAATTCATCCCTATTAATGAAAAACAGTTGGTCTTATATGTCCTTATTTGAATCGCCAAGGTAAGCACCTTCAACAATTATTTTTTAGTTGCGATAAAGTTTGTGGCGCATTCCAAAAATAATCCAAAAAAATAATTCATTAAAAAATATATCCTAAAAAATAATTTTATTTTTTCATTTATAAAAGTTGAAAATCACTCTTTGTATTTTTCTGTCTTGTTTCAAAAATTGAGCAAGACGGTATCAGTTGAACTGCATGACCAGCACCAACGAGGAATTATATGAAACTGAATGGTAGTAGAGGTGGTGATCTTCGTGAATGCCGGTCATCGAGCTGTTCAATCTAAAGGGAGGTAAGAAATATTATCCGATTGTGGGTCTTTCTTCCGCTAAAAGTGGATGGTATATTTAGTCCCCACCACCATATATTTAACTACGAAGAAGTCATATACTTGGAGGAATCATATGTTGTCAACGGTTGAAATGCCCCTTCTGATTTTGTGGAAAGCGTGGTCTAAAGTATTTACTGCTATTAAAAAATCCATACGAAGAGCGATACTTATCAGTCAGATGACATTTATGTTACATGTCAACCGAAGGACAATTTATTTCTGGGTTTCATATGATGATGAATTTAGAGCGAACGAGATTTAAATTATCTTGAGCCAAATCTCAAAAAAAGGGTGTGTGTCCACCGAAGGAGCGTCCTACTTATTGCTGAAGATTCTCTAAGAAATTTCGAGTAATCTGAAAATTCATCGATCGCTAGTTCTACGGTTTGGTAACTAAGCAAAAAGAAAACTCTATTTGAAATGGAAGCAAATATCATTTCTTTTGTATAGACTCACATTTAAGGATTTGTCGTTGTAATCTATAAAGTAGAAACAATTGAAAAATTAATTGACCACTATGTGCTATACAAATCTGTGTGACGGAAATATTTGAGGTTTGGTTGAAGATCACTAAGAAAATTTTTACACCGAGATCCATCGAGTTGCAAACAAAAACATGAAATTCTTGTTGCTAGAGTATTTTTTTTCTTGAGCTCCACTGCCTAATGGCTAGTAAAGTTTACCATCACCTACATGTTGTTTATACATTCCATTAAAAAAGATAACTAAAACTATAATCCGACCAAGTGAAACCGAACAGGATCAGGAAAACAATCTATGTAACCTTCCGTAGTAATCCCTTTGCAGATGCTTAATCTTACTTATCAGGACAAAATGGAAAATACGAATGCTAGAATATGCGTGTCCTGTAAAAAGGAAAGGCCAAACGACGAGCCAGAAGAAACCAGAAAGTTTAAATTGTGCACGAAGTGTCGCATCTCTAAACGAGAAAGAATGAGAGATTTCCATCGAAAGGTCAAACAGACTTTTCAAAACGGAGACAGGATATGCGGGAAATGTAAGAAGAAGAGGCCAGATGATGAACCAGAAGAAACTAGAAAGCTTTATCAATGCATAGAGTGTCGTCTCTATAACATTCAATACCAGAAAGCGGTGCGGTCATATATCCAGAGGAGTTGTGAAAATGGAGTTAGGTTGTGTATCAAATGTGGGAAGGAAAGGAAGAATGATGAGCCAGAGCTGGCCCAAAAGTTCAAAGCTTGCCCAAGCTGTCGTCTCTATCGACGTCAAAAAAATAAAACTTCGCCCAAGAACATCAAGGAGAGTCTTAATAGTGGAATTCGAATATGCCTGAGATGTCGAAAGAAGAGACCAGACGATGAACCGGAGGAAGACAGAAATTTCAAGTCATGCTCAGCATGTCGACGAAATGATCGCCAAAAAAAGAACGAGATCCGCAGAACTATCAAAGAAAGAAGTAATAGTGGCACTAAGTTATGTCTCAAATGTGGAAAGGCCAGGCCAGATGATGAGCCAGGGGAAGCTAAAACCCTCAAATTGTGCCCAGCGTGTGTTCTACATACGTCTCAAGGAGAAAGGGTAAGCATTGCTTCCCATGACATCCCTTCCGAGGCGAAGGCACAAGTCTCATCCTACGCGAACAAGGAAGAAACACACATCTCGTACCCCCTACCCACCGTGGACCATTTGTATAACTTCGATGCTCATTCGAAGTTTCCTCCAAGTGTAGAAGCACCCCCCAATAGTGACTTCGTTCAGACTGCACCTTCGGTTCAATATGAGTTAAACTTTCCAACGTGGTCCGCAGTTGGAGATAATGAGTGCACACATCTACAGATTCTGGAGTCAGGAATGTCAGATCTCTTTCCTATATACCAAGATCCTGAGCCCACGAGATTGAAAACTGAAGAAGTCCTGGGACCTATGAAAGACCCGGACAATGTGGACGTATCGATTCCCATATCGGATATGGAAGTCATTTCAAACAAAGATGATGAAGATATCGAGTGGGCCGAGGAACCATGCTTCCACCTGATAGATTTCTCGGACTCAAGGTTGCTGGACATAACGCGGTCAGATCCTGAATTACGGCATGAGTATCGAAAATGTTTGGAAAATGAAGGTGTTATGAGCTTTTTGGAGCGATATATACCAGACACCATGAATAAGTTTGATATTTGCAAAATGATCATCGATTTAGGATATCCTAAAGAAAGTATTGAAGATTATGAACATCTTACACTGACTGAAGCTATTCAGGTTTTAATTGAGTTAATTCGAAAAGACATTTCCCAAGAAACTGATTGTTGAAATTTCAAATCATTAAAACATCGAAACCTATGAGTAGAAATCAAGGCTATATTGACGGTGAAGCTCGTCGGGTTTTAAGTCCGAGCCACACTGTGTCACAGCATAAATGTACGAAAATTACCAGTTTATAGATTATTTATATATTTAAGAATTATCGGAACAAATGAGAACTTACCTGAATTAGAAATCATTCACCTATTGAATTGAGTCCTCTAAAACCAGTACTGTCACAAACAACCGTGATGAGTATTCAGTGAATGACCTTTCCGAATACTTAACTTAAGTGTCGACAAAAGAGGGATTGCTGTAAGAATATGTGAAATCGTATCCTACAAGACACCTCCTGCTAAAAACGAAAAAAGTTTGCAGCCAACATTTCAATAGCAGCATTATTGTAACGGGCTCTGAAAACAAGAAATTTCTACTGATAGACCACTTTAATATGATAAATGGGTCTTCTTCTTGTTGCTTGCATAACTTTATTCCGTTTGTAATCCTGTTTCATTACTGATACGAACATTGTCTACTTTTCGTGAAAGTAAGGTATTTGCGTTCTATTTTTAATTATACCCAAATCGAGAATATTTTTTAACTGAACAATCTACTGGTTAAAAAATAAAACTAAACTAGAACTTTCACAATTAAAGATGTCATCAGATGATCTGAGGTCTCATCGAGTAGCATACAACACGTTTATGCACTGGTTTGAGAAACTTTCAACACGTTGTTGATGTATCTCCTACTGAGATAAGGACAATATATAGCGCAATGTCCGTAAAAGCATAGTGACGTCAGATCTTGTGAACTCATTTCTCCTTTCGATTCGCTAGGTTCTTAATACATCTGAAACTTACCTATTGACAGCATTAACATTCGATTTAGCTAAATGTTGTAATTTTGTCAATCAGAACTAGTTTGAACAAGGCTAGCCCAATTCCAGGGAAAAATTTTCATGTTTAAGTAATGAAACATGAATGACCCTTGCACCCCCCCTGCCCCCCCAAAGTGGAATAAACAATTCCTATCTAATGAAAAGTTGATACTGAGGTCCTTAGTAATAGCTATTGTTCTAATTACCAAGAGATAATTTATATAGAGTCAAAAATTTCTGGGCTACTATATGCTTATCTTATTGGATGAGGAACCAGAAAATTATTATTTAGTCGCAACGGTTTGGGGGCTTAGTCTAGAAGAAAAACAATGCAAAAAAATATTTCGTAAAAAATATCCCCAACCAAAAAAATAATATAATTTTCAAATATAAGTAGTGGATAACTTTCTCCTTTTAACTTTTCAATCTTTTCACTTGCTAGAAGAATACAGGTCTAACAGCATGAAGCCCACAAACGAGGAATTATATAAAACAATTACTGGTGGTAGAGGGGATCTGCGGGAACGCCGTCCATCAAGATCTTCAATCGATAGTGAGGCAGGGTCTCATGGATCTAGATCTTCTCAAGAAACAGAAGAAGATGTTTGTTTCCCGTTGTTGAGAGAGCATGTTCGAATCAATGGGATTGATTTCGACGAAATCGAAGAGTTTATCAAAGACGAAACTGATGAGAAAAATTTGATTATGAAACAACAACAATTGCTCGCAAGGAAATATACCGGTGATAACGACTTTGCCACAGCTAGTTCATCATTCCACTCAAATGCCGCTTTGAAATATACTCCCAAGAATATTTTGAGAAAAACGCAAACTGGATTATCCAAAATAGCTACTCGTCGCACAAGTACAAATGGATTCGAACAAGTTAAATCCACTAAAGCACTTTCTCAAGATACTCCTTCCTCGTTTGAAGAAGATGAATATGAAATCAAACAACTCCATCCCCAGCACAACATTAACGACCAAACAACAACTTCGTCCACATTAGAACAAGTAACATTTGGAGGCACCCGTATCACCGATGGTTATCTTGGCTCCGCTCCCGATCGTTTCTCCTTCTTCCATTCCAACTCAGAAGAAACCATCCATGCACCCGACTTTCCATCACTCGTGAGCCCTGGTCAGTCGGTCCGTGATTTATTCAAGAATGGAGAAGAGACATGGTGGTTAGATTGTACATGTCCAACCGATGCCGAAATGAAGATGTTGGCCAAAGCCTTCGGAATCCATCCTTTAACTGCAGAAGATATTCGAATTCAAGAACGTCGGGAAAAAGTTGAATTATTCAAAAACTACTATTTTGTTTGTTTTCACACTTTTGAAGGAGATATTGAAAGTGAAGATTATTTGGAATTGATAAATGTATATATGGTAATATTCCGGGAGGGGGT
>NW_026057354.1:34028-35153 GCF_019202705.1 Hemisphaericaspora subhashii | reverse complement strand
GACACATTCATCATCTTGACAGCTGGTTTCGGTAACAACAACTGTCTTGGTAACAGCTTGGGTTTCCTTCGTATAATCTTGGGGAATATGATGATCAATAAGTTCTGTACTACAGCTTGTACCTGAACATTCAACAATTTCAACAATAGTTTTTAAGACTATTTCATCTCCTGAATTTGTTCTGATGGTGCCAGTACGGTAAACAACAGATTTGGGTTTGGTTTCAGAAGTGGGCAAAAGATCTTTGAAGCCCCGAGTTGTAGTATACCTCTTGCCCTTGTCGTCTGTAGAAGGGATAACCACACCAATGTTAGTTTTTCCATCTTCATCCACGTAGGTAGTAGTGTACTCTGATTCTTGGAAGCCCAGCGTGACAGTGCGCCAACTCTCATTTATATCAGTACTAACAATAACAATTCCTATCTTTAGGTCGCCATCATCATCGATATAGCTAAAGGTGAACAGGTTTTCATCCTTCTTCAGTGTTCTAGTAACCCAGCCCTCATTATCAACAATAGCAACAACAATAGTGCCCTTATTGGGCCACCCATCGTCATCAATACATGTAGTGTTATACGAGATGGCTTCGAAGTCCAGGATAGTACTGTAAGAGGTTTCATTCTCACCCGTTGCTGTAATTTCTTCATTTCCAACAGATGTATCGTTATCCTTCAATTCACTGATCTCAGACTTCATGGTTTGCAAATCAATAGTTGTAGTATCATCCTCTTCCATTGTCTCAGTGTCTTCACCAACCTCAAATTCAGTACCTTCAGATTCCATGGTTTCCAAGTCAATAGTTGTAGTATCACCCTCTTCCATTGTCTCAGTCTCTTCACCAACATCAAATTCAGTACCTTCAGATTCAATGGTTTCCAAGTCAATAGTTGTAGTATCACCCTTTTCCATTGTATCAATTTCACCAGCCGATTCAACATCCTCCAATTCAGTCAGGTCAGATTCCATGGTTTCCAAATCAATAGTTGTACTATCATTGTCTCCCATTGCTTCAGTTTCTTCACCAGTCGATTCATCCACCTCCAATTCAGTCACGTCAGATTCCATGGTTGATAAATCAATAATTGTAGTATCATCCTCTTCCATTGTCTCAGTCTCTTCACCAAC
>NW_026057354.1:0-33956 GCF_019202705.1 Hemisphaericaspora subhashii | reverse complement strand
CATCTGTCACAAACACTTCTGCTAAACCAGTCTTCTCTTGATCTTGGGAATTGATATATGTTGTAGTATATGTGGAAGATTCAAATGCACTAATAGTGGTTACCCATCCCCCATTTGTTGCAATCACTTCTGCTAAACCAGTCTTCTCTGCACCTTCAGTCAAATATGTAGCGGTATATGTGGAAGATTCAAATGCACTAATAGTGGTTACCCATTCTCCATCTGTCACAAACACTTCTGCTAAACCAGTCTTCTCTTGATCTTGGGAATTGATATATGTTGTAGTATATGTGGAAGATTCAAATGCACTAATAGTGGTTACCCATACTCCGTCATCTGTCACAAACACTTCTGCTAAACCAGTCTTCTCTTGATCTTGGGAATTGATATATGTTGTAGTATATGTGGAAGATTCAAATGCACTAATAGTGGTTACCCATACTCCATCTGTCACAAACACTTCTGCTAAACCAGTCTTCAATTCACCTCCAGTCAGATATGTAGTAGTATATGTTGTAGATTCAAATACACTAATAGTAGTTACCCATTCTCCATCTGATACAAACACTTCTGCTAAACCAGTCTTCTTCTGTTCATCTGTCGAATATGTTGTAGTATATGTTGTAGATTCAAATGCACTAGTAGTGGTTACCCATTCTCCATCTGCTACAAACACTTCTGCTAGACCAGTCTTCTTCTGTTCATCTGTCGAATATGTTGTAGTATATGTTGTAGATTCAAATGCACTAGTAGTGGTTACCCATTCTCCATCTTCTACAAACACTTCTGCTAAACCAGTCTTCAATTCACCTCCAGTCAGATATGTACTAGTATATGTGGAAGATTCGAATGCACTAGTAGTGGTTACCCATCCCCCCTCTGTTACAAACACTTCAGCTAAACCAGTCTTTAGTTCACCTCCAGTCACATATGTAGTAGTATATGTTGTAGATTGAAATTCACTCGTAATAGTCCACCAACGACTTTCATTATCTGTGACAACCTTTACTACAGCAGTTTTCAGTTCACCATTAAGTTCAACGTATGTAGTTGTATACAACGTCAGTGTAAAATCCAGCGTAGTAGTATACCAGACTTCAGAGCTATCTGTAATCATATGAGTGACCAAAACAATACCAGTCTTAACCACCTTGTCATCAATGTATACCGTTGTATACAAAGTGGGTTCAAAGTCCAGTGTAGTAGTGTACCAGCTTTCATTCGCATCCACAGTAACCAAAACTGCAGCCGTCCTAGTTTCACCATTGCTGTCAATGTAGGTAATTGTATAGAAAGTTGATTCAAAGTCCAGTGTAGTAGTATACCAACTTCCACTGTCATTCATTGTGACCAAAACAACACCAGTCTTAACCTCCTCGTCCTCATCAGTGTATTTGGTGGTATACAAAGTTGCTTCAAAGTACAGTGTGGCAGTATACCAATTTTCCTCATTATCCACAGTGACCAAAACCACCGCCGTGCTAGTTTCATCCTTGCCAATACTGAACGTAGTTGTATACAAAGTTGCTTCAAAGTCCAGTGTAGTAGTGTACCAACTTCCACTGTCATCAATTGTGACCAAAACAACACCTGTTTTCATTAGACCAGTTCCATCAACATAGGCAGTAGTATATTCAGTGAACTGAAATGCACTCGTAGTATTGATGTTATTTACATCGTCGATAAATACCATTCCAGTTTGAACGCCCCCGCTGGGATTGTCATAAATAGTGGTGTAACTAGTGGAGAGTAATGATCTTGTAATCTGTGTCCAATTTCCGTCGGCAATGGTAGTGTACATTATCTCCAACGTTTTAGTTATTTCGGACTCGGATACAATGCTTGTTACAACATGTGGGGTGGCACCAGGATCTTGTGGAAGCTCGTCATCAAGAATACAATTGTGTTTGTTTGAGTTCGCTGGAACGGGGCCCGTGTATACAACTGCATTATTTATCAGTAAACCTGTCAGTGCCTTTTTAAATAAACTTGTGGTGTATCCCATACCAATATCAAAATAATAAAAATCAATTGCGTTACCTATTTTCAAATAACCAGTTTGCGTGTTATAAGTAAAAGAGTTTCCAGTAGGAGTAGTACCGAGGGCAATCGTATTTCCATTGCCGAACCCGACAACTTTATAAGCTAAGTTCTGATTTCCTGTTCTACCCAATAGAGTTCTCTCAACTGTCACCAATGCAGATGGTCCATCCATAACAATTGTTTGATCGAAATCAGCTATTGCGGCCGTGATGTCTAGTGTTGACTCGCCTTGAAGAATAAAGCATCCGCCCCCGACAATTCCAGCTTCGTGTTTGTACTTTTGGTTCTCAAGAATTATAGTACCTTTTTGAGTCATCGTAAACAATGCAGTACGACCGAGATTGAACGAGACATACCCTAAACCACGGACTCTTTGAAAAAATTTTATTAATCCAGTATTCTCCCAATTTGTGGCACGTATTAGTTGACTTGGCATACCAATCAGACCATCTACAGCAATGAATAAGGACCCGGTGTTTTCAAAATCCGTAACCTGAATCCAAAAGTCTATAGCCTCCTCACTACCTAAAGAATTAAACACTACAACACCATGGTTGATGAATGAACCACCTGTAGGTAGACCCGCGAAAGTAGAGGGTCCAAAGTGGGCACCAAAATTAACTAATGTTATATAAAATCCACCATTATTTGTTAAATCAGTAGCAACAAGGGAATAAGTAAAGGTGTATGGTATTTGAAGACTGTAGAAAGCCTTTTCGTGGACAATGTATGTATCTAATTTATACTTATACCCAAAATCATATGTTGGTCCAGTAATGACTTGTGTTGCCCCTATACAAAATTTGAAAAAATTTATCAAAATTAAAATTGATAATATCGTGATCTTCATTGTAAATTGATTATTTTTTTATTCTATGTTAAAATAATACAAGAAGAAGAAGTTAGTTATTAGAAATGGAAGAGAGATCATTGTCCCTAAATATTATAAAAATCTGGGAGTTCATCTTAAGCCAAATATTGGTTCAATCACCTCATGTTCTATCCCAAAGATAGATATCAGGATGTCAATGATAAGCTGAGAATTCATAAATTTGTAGGTAAAAATGTAACATTGTTTTTAATACAAGTTTTGATGAAAATTGTTTGGAAAGTGTTTGTATGAATTGGTTTTATATTTTTTTTGTTTAAGAAAAAAAAAAATTAAATAATATTTCTTCTTTTGCGTATATGAGAACTTTTTCTTTGAATCATTTGGTTGAAGAATTATATTTTTGATTGACTGTATACATTTGTGTTTATTATTATTATTATTATTATTATTATATGTTAATTATTTGTACTATATGTTGTGTTATGTTATTTTATTAATTAATAAATAAAGAACTAAAGAATAAATGGATATTTGATGTAAGATAATTATAATTGAAATAAATTATAATTAAAATAAAATAAAATAAAATATGTCAATAAAAAATAAAATTTAAAAAAAAAGTTTAAAAAATAAATTTTTTAGATCTTGTTTTAAAATACCAAAAAAAAAAAATAAAAAAATTTAAATAATAATTAATAATAATTTAATTGAACAAGAAAAAAAGAATTAAAAAAATATGAAAAAAAAAAAAAAGATTTTACTTACTTTATCACTTTGCAAAAAAAAAAAACAATTAAACCAATAAATAACATAAGATTGATGGTTTATTTGTTAATTATAAATTGATTGAATTTTTGTTAAAAAAAAAAAGACAACATTCAATTAATAAATTCACTCCACTAAGATTCTGGATGTTTTCTTAAATTATGTGGGAAATTTTTGTTATTTAGGATCAGACTTTGTAGTGTTCACTAAGATTTTTCTTGTCAATAATAATAATAAAATATACAACATCAGAATTGACTTCATTGAAATGACCTGAAGGGAATAGGATGCAACATCAACCTCCAGTTTATTAGTTAATTTTTCTTCAAGTGATAGCCACACCTTTGAAACAAATCATTGGAATCACTTGAAATAAATCATTGGAATCACTTGAAACAAATCATTGGAATCACTTGAAACAAATCATTGGAATCACTTGAAACAAATCATTGGAATCACTTGAAACAAATCATTGGAATCACTTGAAACAAATCATTGGAATCACTTGAAATAAATCATTGGAATCACTTGAAATAAATCTATTATTTAAAACAAGGAGGGCGGGGGGAGTGGTTGGATGATCTTAATTCGAATTTGCTTGGTACAATTGAGATTTTGAGGTAACTTCCTGATGTAAGTAATGACCTCATACGATGCAGTTTGAAACTTTGCATGAGAACCGTGGGTTGGTGGTTCTTTATCCTTGTATCATGATATGGTATCCTTTCTTCATGTAGAAAGTCTTGTATCGTGCAGCAAAAAAACAACCGGTTAGAAATGGAACTGTCTGTCTCTAGATTAAAAGATGAAGATGAAGAAAATGTATATCTATAACAAATACAGCATTTCAATATCTATTAAAATCTACTCTCGAACTGGGACAGTTGGAGACTTTGGATAGCAGTGGTAACTTCAACGTTGACCTTGAGATAAAATAGACATCTTTTGTTAAAGAGTTGTAATTGAAGTTATTATTAATATATAATTTACTTCTAGAAAATTTACAGCTTTCAATTAGTACATTCCGACCACTGCTTATATGCAATTTCATTTCCCAATTTTATATCCAGTTCTGACATACAGAAAGACGGTTAATATTCTTGTATACCAGATCTTTGTTTAGTATTGTTGGATATTACTAGTTTTTGTCTTATTCTTGGATAATAAACAAGTCTGATTCAATATTCTTGGATATGCATTCATTGTTTAATATTCTTGAATACTAGCTTATTCATTATTCTTGAATACTAGCTTATACATTATTCTTGGATAATACACCGTGAACTATAATCACATTAGTTTTTTTTTTCTTTAATTAGTTTAATTTCAACTTTCCACCCTCTGTCATTCCCATAGACTCACCTTTTCATCTTTCCACATGTCGACTTTGTCTTGCGTCAATACGCATCAAGTGCCTCGATTCATTATCATTAATTGGATTATCGTTCGCATTCATTGGTCATGGTTCGATAAGTCGTTGGGTTCCTTTCATATCTCAACAGTTTTACAATAGGACCTGCACAAGTTAGGATGTTGCATTTTGATTCTAAATCTCCGCTATTTTGAAATGAGAGATGTATATTCTTCTCTAAGTTTATACCACGTCTTCTTGTAGACTTCCTTCTCTTCGTTTCGAACTTTCTTCCATCAATGACATTCATACATCTTGAAAATAATCCAGAAAAAACCTACTTGGGGATATTCATAATATGTAACTTGTAAATGTCTGTATGGGAAATTTAATTCGCAAAAGCTCATATAACCTGGCTTGTAGTCGACTGAGCCTTCCATGAAAACAACGAGCCGCTAATTGATGCATATATGATCCCATTAACGCGTTTGTTTGTGTACTTGCTGTTGGTGAGTTGATGATGCCGTTTTCTGAGCTTGTATGAATATATCGCGTATAATATAGCAGGAAATGAATAGCATATCATAATTCCTCTAATCAAATCCATACATTCTGTCAAAGCTTTGAAATCTTTGTTATAATCGATAATCAGACTGGTCGCGAGTCATATTCTAAGACAGAGTTATTTGCAGATGACTTGCTTCACTTGAACAATTCTTCACTATCAGTTATCAAGCTTATGATTTAACGTCTGGTAAAGTATGGAACTGAAACCCTGTAATAATGGTTGTCGGTGTCCTGAGTTGTATCCTATATTATCACATCTCTCAAATAACAAAATTGTAGACTTACTGCCCCATTGTCTATTATTGTTAGAAGTATGTTTTGTGAACTGGAATATATCTAAGTGTCTTTATAAACCTTTGTTGTGATCATGATCTGAATAATAATGCTATCAAAAACAATATTTATGAAAAAAATTAGACTATCAATTAAACCATTCTTCTTTTTTTCTAGAATAATAACCTTGCAAGTTCACATGACATCTAGATTCTGGAAATATTACTCCTTCTATAGTTTTGATATGGATGTTGCACAATCTCTACTCTCTCGTGTACAATACCATCCATTCGCTCGTAGAAACAAGAATACTTGCACTAGACTACTTAACCACTCATTCTTAGTAGTTGATTCCTAGTTTATGAGACCAATGTAGGATAGTCTAGGAAAGTACAAGCAATATTTAAAGTCAGCATGATAGTTGAAGGCTCTATAATTAATGAAATTCTTATGAAAAACTATCAAGGCCCCTGAAATCTCAAAAAAAAAAAAATTGTATTAAATTATAAAATTTTATTAATGAACTATCTCAATTCGAATCACTTTTGTAGAAAATTTCACAGATATTTATACTCAGATCCTCCAATTTTTATTAATTAAATGGTTAGTTATAACGTGTAATTATTGCCATTCGATTGTATTCTCTAATACACACAAAGTGCTTGACTGTATTCTTTCTCAATAGTGAAGCATGGAATGGGTTGACCTCACCGAAACACATTCATATCTTATATGATATAGCACTTTACTTAGTATCCTTGGTGCGTTCTCTCGGAAAACCTGAATCTTTAATGACAAGGGAATTCATAAAAAGACAAACAGCTATAAATCTATTTTTAAATTCAATCATGATAAATCGAGTTTATGAAATGTTGTATTAATTACCTATTTACTACACTAAATAAGAAAGAACAAAGACTATCGCAAAAAGTCTCTTAAATAAGACCCCAATTTTGTTGCACCATCTTCTAAAGCATCTTTCAAAACACCTAAATCTTCATTGGCATTTCCCGAGAATCTAGATGCAAAATCTCTTGCAGTTGCTTCCAAATCTCCTAAACCTACGGATCCCCCTCTTCCACGACCAGCGCTAGATGAGCCACTCCCATTCTGCTCTTCATCTTCACCAAAATAAGATGCCGATGAAATTGATTGTGCTCCACTGAAAGATTGTAATTTTGCTTTGGCTTCATTCTTAGCTTGTTCGTCAAAACGAGGACCTCTTCCAAAATATTCATCAGAGGAGATAGCCTTCTGTGTTCCGTATTTAGTTGCAACTTGGCCAGTATATTTCACTTCTTTATATTTCTTGGTGGAGTTCGAACCAACTACATTTTCCCCTTGAGTCATACCAAACCCCAATTTTTGAAATTGTTGAGTTGTTTCCTGGATTGGATTTGATGCTTGAGGTGATGATAATGATTCTTCCCCCTTTGTTTTATTTCCCAATGATAACGAACTAACGGATTTCTTTGCCACTGTCGAACTTGAAGCTACCGAGTTAGAAACTGATTCGTTTGGATTATATCCTAATTTCATAGCTTCTTCTGCTTCCTTCTTTGCTTGTTTTTCCAACGCTTCAAAATCGATATCTTCTGCCTCATTCTTATTAATTCGTTTTGTTGCTAATCGAGCACTCCTAGGACCATTGCCCTTGCTTGATAAAATTGATTTCTTGGCTCCAACAGCAGTACTTGGGCTGCTATTGTTTCTTAATCTTGAGGTAGTACGAATTGGTACTGGTTTCTTCTTGATAGTGGTCAAGTCGTCTGTAGATGCATTAGGAGTAGCATTCCTAGAAGATATTGGTGATGGAGTTGAATTAACTGGCTTAGTCCAATTTGAAAAAAAATCGTCAGTAGATTCAGCTGCAGAATCTGACAATTCTAAATTATCGGTAGTATCTTCTAAAGTAACAATATCTGGATGCTTCAAGGCATCTTCTGTTGCTTTTTGTTTTAATTTTTCTTTATATTTACTTGCCACTGGAGAATTATATTTAGCCACTGCATCAATACCATGATTCTTATTAACAAATTGAGATCCACCATGTTTCATAAAGAAATCTTTAGCATGTTGATTTCCCCCATATTTGAAGTTTCTTAATTGAATACGTTGCCATGAATCTAAATTGGAAGATTTGACAAATGATACATGAACTCCCAAATTTCTATGAACTGCTGAACATTCTAAACATAATAAAATCCCAAATGGAATTGATGTCCAAGTTGGGTTCTTATTGGGACAATCAAAACAAACTTGATTAGCAGGATCTTTTCTTAACCTCTCAAAGATCTTTGCAGCTTCTTCTTTAGTGGCAAAGTTATCAGACATGATTTTCTCAGTTAGATTTGTTAAATACTAAAAATTGACAAATAAAAGCTTTTAATTAAATTTCGATGTATTAATTTCTTTAAAGATTTAACCAACGAACAAACAAACAAAGAGAGAGAGAGAGACAGAAAGATAGAAATCAAACGAAAAAAGAAAAAAGAAAAAAAAAAGAAAATTGGTGACGTGTACTTACCATTGGCTCACGTGATAATAAAACAGTTATAACCTATCTATTATCATTCAAATTAATCAAGTAACCCTTTCAATGTTTTCCGTTATAAATATATGAATTAAGTAAATAAAACTGAAATCTCTATGAAAAAAAAAGGAAAACTATATACATATAATCAAGTCTTTTCTCCCCCATTTATTTTTAATGGAAAGGTCTTGAACCACCACGAGCAAATTCAACAATCTTCCAACCTTCTGTTACTTTATTATCAAATTCTTCTGGGATTCTTGTCAAAACCATGGCATAAGTACTTAATTGAATATGATCTTCAGTACCTGCAGCAATTTCACCAGTCTTTGCCTTTCTGTATAAATGAATCTCTTGGGCACGACAAGAAACAACAACAACTGGGACTTCATTTGGTGGTAAACTCTTACAAGTGACAATTTCAACACCTCTAATATCCAAGATTTTGCTATCAGAAAAGAGTCCTTGTTGTATGAATTGTTTATTATTGGCTTGCCAGACATTGAAAGGAGCCTCACTTAACCATTCCTTTAATACTTTATCATCATTCTTGATATAAGCATCCAATACTTCAGGAACAATATAATTGGTTAAAGTTCTTTGGAAATCGGTCAATTTGAATGATGGGTCCATCAATTTAAGTTGTTTGATTACTCGAGCTTGTTCTGTTTCGGAGAAGAATCCAGTTACTTTTTCAATGATTGTACGAAGAAGAGAAATTAAACCATTTTCTGATTCTTCCCATTTTTCTTGTAAAACACTAACACCACGGCCAACAGGAGTTTTCAATTTGAAATTTTCCCATTTTTCACCAACAGTAGGACCAGTAGGTTTATGTTCAGTGGCAACTAATGCACCACCAGCATCTTCATTTTCTCTCACTGGAGCTTGATATCCTTCTTTTAATTTTCTTTCTATTTCCTTTTTACGTAATGCTTCACGTTGTTCTTTTGTCAAAAATCCCCCATAAGCAGTAGATGATCCGTCATCAATCACTTCAGAAACATCTTTGTATACTTGGGTTTTTCTAACTGGTTCAAATGCTTTATCAGCAACATCGGCTGTAACTTTCACAGTGGTTCTTACTCCTTTACCAACTGGGGAATCCCAAGCTTTGACAGCAACATCACCCACGGCATCAGCAGTTTTTTTCACCACTTTTCCAGCAGCAGAAGTACCCATTTGAGCTTTAGCATAAGCTTCCTTTGCCTTTTTGAAAGCTTCTGATTCAGCAACTCTTCCTGATTCATCTTGTAAAGCTTTAATATTTTCTTTTAATTCATTGGATTTCTTAACTTCTTGTTTAAAAGTATCCAAGAAAACCTTTAAAGGAGATTCACTAGATGGTGGCTTATCATTAAAGTTCACATTGGAATAATGGAAAGAACGTACTGATGTAACAGGGATTGTTAATCTAGTTCTAGAAACTCCAGTAAATTTATAATTGTTCTTTATTATTGATGATCTCAACATGCTAGTTTATTTTCGTATTGTGTGATATTTTATTATATAAACTGAAAAACCAGATTGAGTGTTAATGGGGTTTGGGTATGGACTATGTACAGAATGTAAGAGTGGGTTGTCTAACAAATATTTGAATGATTAGTTAGTTAGTTGGTAATTTGATAGATGAATACCAAAAGGGCAAAAAAAGAAAAACTGAAAAAAAAAAACTTCATCGAACGATGTAACATGTAAAATAATATTAACCTGTAAAAACCGCTTTTGGTCGTGTAAAGGTGATTCAAATTATATCAATCAAAAGTTAACTACCTACACACAACAACAACAACAACAACAACAACAACAGTCATATAAATGGAAATCTGTATGTCAATGAAACAAGGGTTTATATATCAAACATTTAAGTTTCATACATCTACTAGATTTGACGATGTGATGGGTATCACACCAGAAAGGAAGGTCCCTTCAACATAAGTCTTGGGATCTACTTTGATTGACTTTCATTCCTATAGGCCCTTCTCTCTCAATCTCACCCAATCTCACTATAACTCTCTATAGCACACACATACACACACTATGTCTCTCCTTCTCTCTCTCTCCTTCTATTATTCCGTACTATATTTAGTGAAATATATCCATTCTATAAAGGGAACAATTCAAAGTATCAATGAATTAAAAGTTGAATTTTCCATCATGGGTTTATTTATTTTCGGTCGATCTCTTTGACTCTGATAAGTTTTCTCAAAACTTTTATAACTAAAGCTAGTTTAATTTTTAGTAAACCAATCGAATTACATCTATCAAAATGTCTAATGATGATATAATATCATCTTTATATCCACCTCCACCTCCATATGTTAAATTCTTTACTAATGAAAACCTAAACCAATTAGATATTTGGAAGAATGACCAACAACAACAACAACAACAACAATCAGATATCACACCTCCAGGCGTACTACGTTTTCTTATACCTCCAAAACCACCTGCCGGTTCTCATTATAGAGGATATGGTAACATTTGGTCATTTGATGATAAATTGCCAAGTCTTAAGGATTCAAATTGGGAACAATTATATAAAGACAATGATGAATTAATCACTTCAGAAACAAAGATTCAAGAATTACATAAATTAATGGATTCTTTATTATTAAACTTCTTAGAACTAATAGGGATAATGTCCATTGATCCTCAACAATTCGAATCAAAAGTTAAACACATTTCCTTAATTTTAATTAATATAAATCATTTATTAAATACTTATAGACCTCATCAATCAAGAGAAAGTTTGATTATGTTATTAAGAAAACAAATTGATTGTAAAAAATTGGAAATAGATACAATCGATAAAGTAATAAATGATGTTAAGTCAAAAATATTTGCATTGACCAATGATATATCAGATTCAAATCAAATCAAATCAAATTCCAATCAAAATCTTGATAATAAACAATTACAAATGAACTCAATAATAAATAAGTTATTAGATAATATTTAGAGTGTATTAATTCTTTGGTATAAAACTTTAAATAAAGAGACAACTTTCTATCTAAAACAAATCCAAGAGATCTTCTGTTATTTTTGAACTAGATTTCGCATTGATATTAGAATGTTGAGATTGAACTTGAGAACTTTGATTGAACATGCTAAAAATATCATCCGATTGTTGAGCAGAAGCACCGATTGCTTGTTGTTGCTCTTGCCATGGTTGACCTTGCTGACGAGGTGCCAGTGCAGGTGTAGTAAACAAGTCGTTTAACTCATCCAACAAACTTCCAACCCCATTCTTGTCATCATTATCCATACTATCTTCGTCGTCATCAAAGTCAAGCAAGTTTTCATTCTTAGCATTACTAATAATCTCTTGTTTCGCCATTGTAGTTAAATCTTCAATCCCACTGTCTGTACCATTCTTCCGCATTGAAACTTTATTATATGCATCCGGATCTATAAACGTTTTTGCAGGTTTATGATATACCGATGACAATGTAGATAATTCATCTATTAATGTTTCTAAAACAACCGGATTAAAAGATGAAATGGTTGTTTTAATGGGTGGCAATTTTGCCAAAATAATTTTCGATTGTGATTCAACTGAAGATGTAGATAATAATCTCCAATAAATATATGCTTTATCTCTAATATCAGCATTTTCACATTCTTTAGTAGCTAATTCTAAAACCTTTTGTAATAATGTTGAATATTGTTGTTGCTGGTTATTCTTTTGAAGTTCAAGGTTAACCTTGACAATTGCGGTCAATATATTTAATTGAATAGTGGTATCATAATCCAAAAATCCTTCAATCAATGTCGACAATTTATCATATAATCCACTGAAATATTTAGGATATTCTCCTAAAAGCCAAATATACCCCGACAATGATTCAGGACCATTTAATTCTTCAATATGATTAGAAATTACTGGAATAATCAAAGTGGTAATATCATTCTTACCAGGATAACGTCTCAAAATATTTGACAAAACAACCACCGATTCATTAATAATTAAATCTCCACCTCTTTGATCGATAATTTCATTTAATAAATTGACTGATTTGACTACACAAGCAGATAACTTAATTGCAACTGACCCAATTGATTTAATGGCTTTAGTAACTAAAGCTGGTTCAAATTCCATAGCATATTCTTTTAATTCTCCCAACAATAGACTACTATTGGCATCATTCGCTAATCTAATCATGATTTCAAGTTTTTCCAATTTAAGATATAATGGATCAGAATATTTGATAAAAAATACTCTTAATTCTTTTGATAATACTTGAGGATATTTTTCCAATATAATTCTAATATTTTTCAATCCAACATATTGAGCTTCTGGAATTGAGGAACTAACTAATGAAACCAAAGGTGCAGACAATTTCTTAAGAACTTGATTTCTTTGTGAAGTAACTGGAATAACGCCAATATGATGAATAATGGCTTTAATTGAACTCAATACAACTGATGGGTTAACATGTTGTAATTGTGGAGTTACTCTTTCGATTATATGATTGACTTCTTCTACATTAGTAGTATGATATTCACTTAAGGTGGTTAAAATGGTAATTCTCCCCCATTCTGTACATTCATTAAGACATAATAATAAATTTTTAATAATTTCACGATCAATATCAATTATATGCAAATTAGAATCAGTATTCATATCTCTAATTTCAAATAAAGCATTAAGTGAATTAGCTACAACCATTGGATTTGAATCTTTAATTAAATTCTTTAATTGATCTAAAAATCCAAATTCTATACACATTTCTGGATTTAAATCAAATAATTTAGCAACACAAATAGCAGCCGTTTTTCTAACATATGGATTTTCATCCTTCAATGTTCTTTGTAAAGGAATTTCCATATAATCAACCATCTTGGATACTCTTATACACCCCATTGTTCTAATTGCTAAAGCTCTAATTAAAGGATTTGGATCTTCAGTATCTTGAACAAAAGTATTTACCGCTAATATACAAAGTTCAGGATGAGTTTTTGCATAATTCATCAAATATAAATAAACCAATTTCTTCTGTTCTAAATCATAAGTAGCAATATTCTTTAAAACATCTGGAAATAATGAACTAACATCTTTACCAATTGTCATTGCTTGAATTACTCGTTGAATAGCATCTTTACGTTCATGTTTATATTGTGATACTAATCCATTTCTCAATTCAAAAGTTTCACCCTTTCTTGGACCAGCAAGGAAACTTCTAAGCTTCTTCTCAAGGATACTATTGACCTTGTTAAGATTCATGATCCTTTGAAGTTTAAATTGATTGATTTGATTGATCAATTAAGATAAGAAGAAAACTTTTTCAACGTTGTAGTTTAAATTTAACAACAATCAGTTTGACCACCAAAAAAACAAAATATAGGTGAATAAAATTCAACCACGTGATTTCATTGAAAACTGAACAACTCTTTTAACAAACAGTAAAGAATCCCATTCTTTTAATCACAGTTAGAACATTTAATCATGGCTACTTATGGAAGGAAAAACCATCGGAAACGAAACCGAATATCTTTGGAATTTTCAAGTGATATTGAACAAGAACAAGACACCCCAATAATACAAGATCATCAACAGAAGATATTAGACAACAAATCTTCTAAAAAGCCAAAAGAATCTAATACAAACAACCAGGATTCTAGATCTCCTAAAAGGTACTGCAGGGTTGTTAATTCGACACACAATGCTCAGATCAACGCATCACTACCTGTTGGAAGCATACGAGTAAAGAATACAATCAGTTCACCACCGCTGACGCGTTCTGGCCCTGCGGCAGAAGCAAATAGTCAGTCAAACACTACTCCGACTACCACCAAAGGCCGAAACACGTGGGGCTTATTATTTGATGGTATAGAAGATGAAGAACCGCGTCGACCGGCAGTATGGTCCTCAGCTGATACCAAATCACAAGAAAACCAAAAGAAATCAAATAGAGACTATGGGATATCGACCCTGAAGAGAGACCCATTGAAAGCTAAAAAATCAAAAACAATAAAGAAAACCAAAATAAGGGACAAGAAAAGTGTTTGGAATGAATTATTTGATTCCATTGAAGAACCCCAACCCCCTCCATTAATTATATCTTCGTGGGATGATGTTAAAATAATACCCAAAGCTAAATTAAGTAACGAAACACTGGAATTAGAAACGAGTGCACTCGAGATTGAATTAGAATTTAAATCATTATTTGAGAATCAGACAACCAATGAAGCCATTCCTACAAATAATTCGGAGAGTTTTAACCCGATGAAAAATCAACCCGATAGTAGTGAATGCAATGGCAGAACATATGGCCAATATAGGACGTTGTTATTATCCGATAATGAAGCCCAAATAAAAGACGAAAATGAAGATATTAAGAAAGAATTTCTGACTAAGATCAGTGACGAACTTGATTTCAATCTTGACTCAGTAGTTAATATAAATGATATGAGAGTGTCAGGGAAATTAGCCCAAGACAATGATGAAGTCGACTATATTATTGAAGGATTGGGCATGAAATTGTCGTCTCATCAAACGGTAGTAATTTCAACTTTACTAGAACTTGCCATTCTAATCATTGACAATTCAAACAAGCTTGTATCATTTTTAGATAGAATATGTTCTCGACTTCAAAACATACTTAGGGAATCCAATTCCAAAGAAACAAAACTTGTCTGCATAAATATTTGTTTACTTTATGAGAGATTTGGTAGTAATATTAAGGTTTTGGAACTGTTTAAGAGTCTACGAGGAGAGATTTTGACAGGCTTGGCCATTGATATCGATCTCAGTGAATTTCTGAGAGTTAATCGAAGTATGGTCCAAAAACTACTTTCCTTTCACGAATCATATGTTTTGACTTATTTGGAAATATTAAAGAGTTATGATTTAATTGATTGGAATGTGTGTCTTTCAATATTAGACTTAGTGAATACAGGGATGCAAGAAAGTGGATTAGTTGAGTACATAGAGGAATATTTCCAACATTCTAAACCCATTCAAATAGAAATTAACCGTTTTCATAAACTTTTCCAGTCTACTTTTCTAAGAATAGAAAATGATGATATTACCGAGCATGATTTGACTATAATAAGAGCTTTGGTTCTTCTATCTACAAACTACGACAAACAAGCATTTTGTGAAATATATGATCCTGGATGGGTATCCAGTATGCTCAAGTATATCAATCATTCAAGTTGTGATAATGATCTTTCAAAAAATTTGACTTTGTGTCTAGTCGGGGTGCTTGTCAATCTAGTTGAATGGGACTTGCTAGAATTGAGAGATTTTACGGTCATAAGCAATTGTATTCAAAGAATCAATGAATTACAATCGAAGAATGATCAAGAAATATTCAGACATATACTGGGGTACCTTGCTCTTGTCTTGACTCATTTGAAAATCAAATATGGGGATCTAATAGAAATTCCATCCTCTTTACTACTTCAACAAGTAATGAAATTTAAACAGGAAATTCATACACAAAAGGGATTAAATGATAAAGTGAGTGGTTTACTTCAGCTTCTTGGCACTACTTCATGAAATCTCATTTTCCTTTTATATTCTTTTATTTCACTCATAAAATAACATGTATATGTATTAATCATAGAATAATAAACGTATAAATATATATACTGTAATATCCTATTAAACAAAAACTCTTTGGAAATGAAAAACTTTGCAAGATGACTAACAAAAATAAAAATAAAAAAGGTTTGTTAACCAATCATCATATCAAATTGAACAATATTTGATCCATCTATCCAAAACCTAACTTTTCAATGGATGATATCGTTTCATTCTTTTTGTTTCTTTTATTCTCTTTCTTAAAACAAAAAGTGACTTTACTTTTCTTTAATACCTAAGATGGCTCTTACAGTGTAAAATAATGGAATGGCAGTAGTAACTGCGAATAAACCATAGAATGGGTAGACGAGTGCCTTAGATTTTGGACCTCTTAACCATAATGGTTGTTTAGAAGCTTGATATCTTCTTTGTAAGTTAATAACTCTTTGTGGATCCATATTGTCTTTATTTATTTATGTTAGTTGGTTTATACTCAATTGATGTTATAGAAACAACAAACAATTAGTTACTTACTTTAAATTGGTTAGTTAGTTGTATAAAAATGATAAATTTATTAAAAGAATTTGTCAGTTGATTATTTATTTTTTCATTGTTAATTACACAGTTGTCTGTCTGTCTTTTTTTTTCCTACTTAATTTTATTGGTTGGATGTATTTGAACATTTTTACACGACTCCTTACCCCATATAATAATAATAATAATAATACATTTTCATTTCTCTACTAAATATTTAAAAACCTACAAATACACAAGAATACTCACAATCTAATAATAACCATCGTCATCTTGACCGTAATCGTCATCGCCTTGGCCATAATCATCATCTTGCCCATAGTCATCGCCTTGATCATAGTCATCACCTTGACCATACCCATCATCTTGCCCATAGTCATCGCGATCATAGTCATCACCTTGATCATAGTCATCATCTTGAGCGGCTTCTTCAAAACTATCTTGTGGATCGTGATATTCATCTCCTTCATATGTATGCTCCTGCATGTCATTATCCAGATCTACCCCATCATAATGATTGTCTGGCTCACACCCGGCCCCATTTTGATCATCATCCAAACTCTCATACTGAGCATTCTGACTATGTAGGTCATTTTGATCATCATCCTGACTTTCATCCAGATCTAAAATTTCATAGTGGGTAGCTTGAGTTCGTTCTTCTTGATCTTCTTGATTTCTTCCACCCTCAAACCTTTGATGGTTAGCATCATTGTCACTATCATCATCGTCATCTATAACCATTGCACGAGATCGACCCACCAAGATCTCAGAGTCATCTGAATCATCCGATTGAAAATGTGGATTCCCCTCGCGCCTATCTCCATAGAATTGATCCAATGCATCACGTACATCGTCCGAATCATAGAATTCATCATCATCTTCTCCACTCAATTCAATTACTTCCCTTTCAACATCAGATTCGGCACTTTCAAACCCATTCCAATCGTCATGGATGTAAGATGATGTCCTTACTTCGTGTAAATCATTTTCGTCATCGCTTGATAGAATATCATTGGTTATTCCACTACTCCTAAGCAATTCCTCGGTATTTATATCGCCAATACTTCGGCTATCTATAAAACTATCGTCTGAATCATAAGCATTAATCTCAAGATCAGCATTAGATGCATCTTCAAAATCCTCTTCATCTTCATCTTCAAATACTTCTGAATGTCGTGGGATTCGAAAACGAGTACCACAATGTTGACATATAGTTCCATGAGCTTCCCAATGACAATTTCCACATCGAGCAACTCCATCAGAATCGTCGATTATTGTTAATGTAGTATTGAATAAATTCCCAAAAAGTTGTTTATGTTTTATATCATGTTTATAACCTTTTTCGGCATCTTCTTTATGTTTCACAAGATATTCATGTTGTTTAGTATCTTGTTGATTAGTTTCTATCAATAAATCTAGTATCCCTTTCGATATTTCTTGAAGTTGAACATTCAATTTTGGTTTATGTTGTATCTCATGTCTACAAGAAGGACAATTCATTTTTGTTTTAAACCATTGATGAACACACGCATAACAATATGAATGACCACATTCTGCGGTTACAGGTACAACCATTATTTCGGAACAGATTGTACATTCCATAGTATTATATATTTTTGCAAGTAATGAACTAGTCAAGGCATGGTCCTTTCAAGAAAGGTAGTTAGTAAAACTCCATTTTGCCACTTATTTCCATCTTTGTTTCTTTCTTAAGAAACAAAAACAAAGAGTATATGATTTCGACATACCATATCCTGCCATACTTTAATTCCATCGACGTGTTCTCCCATGATAAGTTGAATATATTTTTGTAGACGATCAACAATTTATGGATAAGAGATGGGATTGGTTTTTATTTTTTGTAAATTTAATTTATTTTTATTCACTGCCCAACCGATAGATAGACAAGTGTGAAACAGAAAATTAATAAACACAATGAAAACGCTACCAATTGAAAATCAATGTGTACTAACAATGAAAACGCTACCAATTGAAAATCAATGTGTACTAACAAAGAAGATTCTTCAAGTCAACCAGATTAGGATTGAATATAAAATGCTGGATTCCTTTGATTCAAATGTCCCCGTCTAACTATTAGAGAAAGGGACTACGTAATGAATTAAGAGATCACCATACCTTTAATATATTCACAGTTTACGGAATTGCGTTAGAAATCTACAAACTTCCCAAGTATCTGGGTCTTTTGATGAATCTCCTATATATTATTGTATAATATGATTATTAAATACGAACTATACTGTCATTTAGTAGGGCCATTTCTCATAAAGAAGAAATCAAATTAGTATTGTATCATACAAACTTTTTCTCCTGGAGGTTTTATTTGTCTGTATTATTATTATGATGCATTTTGCAGCCATAATTAATAATTTACTTCATATTAAATATTAAACTCCTATTAGTTGGTGGCTAATCTTTCAAATGAATAAATAGGTTTCCAAATAACCCATTCAATTCTAATGCATTATCAAACGCAATAAATCGCTCTCTTCTACTCAATATCAATCGACGTCTTTCTTCATCATCAACAGTATGATCAGATAAAAATTCAAAAAAATTATCAACAATTTCATTCAAGGTATAATTTAAGATTGGTGCATTTGTAACTATAGTTCGACAATATGGACAAATTAACTCAGTTCTAAACCATTTGGAAATACAATTATAACAAAAGGAATGGCCACATCTTATAGTTACTGGTTTACAAAGAACTTCAGTACATATTGAACATTCAATTGTAAAACTTAAATCATAAAATAATTTGATTGTAAGATCAGGATGCTAAAAAGTCTTAGTCAATATATTCCTTTAACTATATGTTTATAAATTTTCATCATACAATATCATCCCAATCCCAGTTGGAATGTTCAAAGAATGAATATTGATTACACATTTTAATCACCCCACACCACTCTAATCAATGGTAAAAGAGAAAGATATTTATGGGCTTATTATTATTTATACTTCTAATTACGTTGGACCCTCCCCCAAAATATATTAAACTCTCTATAGTTACTGGTTTTAGTATTTTATTTTACTATCATATTTATACAGGTGTTTATTATATCATTATTTGTTATTCTTTCCTCAATTTTATTTACCTAGTTATTAGCCTTCCAATTTCGTAAAAGTTTAACAAATTCAACAATCTCTTTAGGTATATTTACATCATCTTCATTCAAACGATCATTAACTTCTTTAAAAAAACTGGTGAATTGATTTTTTATTTGCAAAAGTCTTTCTTTATTATGATATCTCCGAGTTTCTGCAGATTTTAATTCATGAGAAATTTTCGTAAGTAATTGTGGTAGAATTGGTTTTATAGTAATGGTATCAATTGGAAAGTTTTCCATGGCTTGTTCCATTTTATCATATTGTTGAGTATAAAGATATGTAAGCATTCTTCGATAAAATCTTAAAATTTGAACACTATCATTTAAATCGAATTCTTCAATTGAATCAAGTAAATATTCTGCTTCTTTATGCATATGAAGTTCAGTTAATTGCAGCCAAAATGAAAAAATCTGTCTTACAGTTAATCGATCTTTATGTTCATTAAAATATGTTCGGAATCCTTCTTTTCCAATATTGTTTCGGTTTTTATATAAGATTTTCAATTCTAAATTAGTCATATTTTGTTCATTATCAAGACGACATTTTCTTAATAAATCATTAATAATCATACATTGTTCTTCAGTACAAAAAGGAATTGTTTCATGAAAAAGTTGATAATTAGGTCGGAATCCTTCACTTACCAAAAAAATAAACCCAGTATGAACTCTAAATTTAACCTGGTCCATAAATTCTTTATGATCCACTTTCCCATTCCAAATTATCCTTCTCCAGAACTTTTTATGATATCTATCAGCATCCAAATTTCTTTTGTTATAACTACGTTCAACGTGATATCGGCTATTATACGAAGAAATATTAAGTAGTTCCTTCATCGATTCTCTTGAACTCGATTCAACTACTAAGCCCTTTAATTCTTTAGAAAATTGTTCAGCATGTTTCGGATAATCCTTTGCCATAGAAAGTAAAATAGGTCGAAGATATCTTGTTCGATAAGGGAACAATGGCATGGTAGCTTGTAAGAAATCTTTCAAATCCCGGAAATTTCCAATTCTACTAAAATAATCCATCACCATTTCGAAAAATATTGGCTCTATTTTGCCTATTTTACTTTTAACTTGTTTTAAAATATATTGTATCAGATTCATATCCATTTTTCTACTGAAAAAATACATCCAGGTTATATAAAATTCTTCAAGATCTTTTATTTCAGTAGGGGCAAATGATTCAATGTTATCCAAATCATCCTTGGTAATTTCCGCCGTAAGTGAAAACGGCCTTCTTGGTCTAATAACTTCCCATTCATACGAAGCAGATAGTATCAAATAATGGTCAGAATATCCCAGTTTCTTTATAAGCCGTTTTATTTCCGAAAGTTCAAGTGGAGTTCCGTATTTATAATATTCTCTTAACAACATGGCCCATGATTTGGCACTCAATGGTTCACATCTAGGTGAATTGATCCAAACATTTAATATATATTGTAGGTTTTCAAAAAGGGATTGATGAGATATCATTTCAAATAATATTGTCCGGAAAAGCACTTCTGGTAAATTGTAATTAGTACTTATAATTGCTCGTTGAAATAAAATCTTAGCTTCTTGAATCCTATGTTGTACAATATATGAAGATACTGCATAAGCTATTGATGCAGGATCCAATTCATATAAATGGTCTTTTATTAAATCCTCGAGAACATTCACTTGATTCGCATGATAACAAAGCCATATGCGTCGTCTGAAATATAACGGGGATGGTGGAGCTGTTCTCACTACTTTATATATTTCCCAGATTCTATCATAAACTGACCGGAAAGTATTCTCTTCAATTCTTATATCTTTACATGCTGCATGATATGGAAGTTCAATTAATCTCTTTTCACCAAGCCGAGGAACAAAATTAGGTATCGTTTCAAATGCCTTTTCTATAATATACAATGTCTCTTCTGGGTTTCTATCTCGAGAATCTTTTTGTAGGAGACGTAGACCTTTTAAATATGGTGTGGAGCAAGCTTCTTTTATTTCTTCAGTTCTTGGATTCGGATGTTCTGCCTCATATTGTTCAATAAATGATTTGGACGGTGATCTTCTTCCTCCAAGAAATAAATGTGGCGGTGAATAATTCTTCCATTTTATATCTGGTGGTGGGGAGGTTATTGTTTGAGGATGATATGCAGTAAAGAAATCAACCAGCGTAGGACGATAATTCCGTATTGATTGAGTGGTTCCACTGTAATGGATATGAGACAGTATTATATACCTTGTACCCCTTCGGAGTTGAGCCTTCAATGTCAACATTACCACAACTCTTAGTTGATAATATTAAGAAACTGTCTTTCAAATGGTGGACTAAAAAATGGGTATACTTATAAATTTTTGCAAAGGAAAAGAATGGAAGGGGGTATAAAAGTCAATCAATAAATCAAAAAAGTCTTGGTGGTTGGTTGGTTATATATATATACAGGATGAATTGATTAATTGATATTGTGTTTTTGTTAGAATGTTGCTTACTAAAAAGATCCAATAGAATTGAGTTAAAGAAGTTTTTTCGATTTTTATTTTTTTTTAGAACTAAAAGAGAGTGAATCAAAAATAAATGGTGCAAGAAGATTTAGAAAGAAGAAAAAGGGTAGTGTACAACGGGATAAATTATTTTTCACTTTTTGAACTCAATTGGCTGCAAATAAATTATGAGAAAAGAAAGCAAATAAACATTGAATCTTGTTATCCAAACAATGCCAATAAATATCTTTCACCCATGAGATTTGGTGATTCTTTGAAACAATTTTTGATCTTTTTAAGTTTTGTCAGGTTGAAAAATGTTGACGTTTTACATATTGCACAATAGTAAAATTGAACAGAAATCTTCAACTTAACGATAGAAGACTTCATTGGTTATTGTTGGCTTTCAATATTAGTAATAACTTAGTAACTTCATGAATGAATTATTATGCTTTTTTTTTTAGTGTATCTTATTTAATTGTAAGAGGTATATCTGGTTAATTTGTCAAATCTTCTTGACGCTTTTTTTTTTTCTTACATTTTTCGTTCATAAATTGCAGAAAATCTCTAAAAGATGCAATTTTAAAAAAAGCTTTAATGTGTGGTTATGTCTATGAGGTATAATCTTCAATTATGTTCTGACAATTAAAAATGCAAAATTTAGGTTTATATTAGTTGGGTTTGATTTGTTTTTATACGCTATCATCTGTACGTGGGCTACTTTTTTTTTTTTTTACAAAGTAGACATTTATTTTACAATTGAAGCGAAATGTCGTCTAAAAAGAAACGACAATAAAAATTGATTGTTTCTCGTAAAATTTTCAACGGCTCGTAAAAATAAATCAACCTATATGCAGTCCACATGAAAATTTTCACTACTGACAAATCCCCGGTAAATTTCACAAAAATATCAATTGGTTCTGTGGTCTAGTTGGTTATGGCATCTGCTTAACACGCAGAACGTCCCCAGTTCGATCCTGGGCAGAATCATTTTTTGCATCTCTAGGGCTACGGAAGTGAAGACCATGAAGCTAGATGACTATTTTTCACTGAAATTAGATGTGAATAATATTTGGTGAATGTTTGATATTGTTTTTCTTCTTATCTTCTTATTATGTCTTAGCTATTGGAAAAATAGTTCATTACATCAGAATGGTTATATATTGTGATTTTCATAGACCATGTAAGTTAGAACCTTTTAGAAATGAAGATTCCTAAAGTTGATGGTCAAACAGACGTTACAACATAAATTGTTGGCGACATTCTAAAAATGTCGTCGTTAGGGGTGGTTGAAAAAAAAAAACACGAAATTAACGGACCACTACTTGCTCCCTATTGACTTTCTATCCAATAAACGCAATGATGTCCTTTCCAAAAGCACATTTGATTTCCAAACGATTCTTCTCACAATCAAGAATCTATTCCCAAATAAATCTCACATTTTTCACCAAGGATACATGTATGCTATGTACCAATGCCAAGGGGATACTTGAAACTACCCTTAAATTACCTAGTTTACAAGATCAAAAGATTAATCTAAATACCATAGATATAATGAAACCAGAGAATCAAGAATGGTATGATAAGTATTGCTATGATGTTCCTGTATTGCATGTGGATAGACAGGGTCAAAAGAAGCCAGTTAAGTTTATGCATTATTTTTATGTGGATAAGTTAGAAGAAGAATTTAAGAAATAATCGATACCATCCATTCTATTAGGATTATAGTAATGACTAGAATCGTATATTATAATTGTTACCCTAACTGGAATGTTCTATATATTTTTTTGATAACTTTCACACATATCGTACAAACGGCAAATCACTTGTATATAAAACGTTTTAATCACCTTGTATAAAAAAACTGGTATCTCGATCAAGGAATATACGGAGAAGAGATGTCGAAGCTAAAGTAATAATCTTTTAACTTATTCTAAGTAAACTATTAATTTCAAGATTTATAAATAAATACCAAAAAACTAAAACTAAAAATACATAAAAAAATGAAACATAATCAATAAAATGACTTCTTGCTTTCTCTTACTTTCTTTAAAAGCAATCATTATATTGCTTTGTTTCTTCTATCTATAAAAAACCAATCATTCATATTTATTAGGATAACTAAGAATCGACTTCGCAGCATCTCTATTTCTTCTCAATCCCAAACTCTTAATCGATCTTCTTGAACTAACCATTGCCGGTTCAGCACCATTATTATTATTCAATTTCCCCAACCACCATTGAGCAAAAATAAACGACCCAATAATCACGGCAATCAAAACCCCCACAATCCCAAAAAACCAAGCTAAAGTATCAATACCTTCACCAGGAACATGTACATTCATCCCAAATAACCCAGTAATAAGATTCAATGGAACAAGCATCGTACCAATCAAAGTCACCTTGGAAAACATTTCCGTAATTCGATTATTCAGATTAAATGATTCAACTTGTAATTGAGCTAAATAATTTGAATGACTTCTTGAAAAAATCTTTTCATAAGCTAATAAATTTTGAAACATGGTAACCACATGATCTTGAATATCTCCTAAATATAATGCTATATCTGCACGTGGACGGGCATTGGTTGGATGTTGATGATGAGGGGTTGTAGCTGTTGTTGCTGCAATAGGTGTAGGTGGAGGGACAATTCCTACGGTTGGAGTTGAAGTTGAAGCTGGGATTGAACCAGGGCCTGGTCCAAAACTGACTCCACCAACCCCACCTTGATTGAAACCAATTGGATATTCCGATTGAAGGTTTACAGTTGACCCTAAAGGTGAAACCTGTTGTTGTTGATGTTGCTGGTGTTGTTGTTGTTGATTGAATTGTTGTTGTTGTTGATTAAATTGTTGTTGTTGTTGAAGGAACTGTTGTTGTTGTTGATGTTGATAATTACTATCCATAGCTTCATCTTGACAACGTTTTGCAAACATTTTAATAACATCGGCTTTACCAGTTAATAATCTCATCAATGCCATAACTTTTCTTCTTGATTCACCAATTCTTTTCAACATATTACTAAAATCAACACTTCTACCAAGGAAAACCGAATCTTCAATTGCATCGGCTTCATATTCAATTCCTGTAATCACGGGAGCAAACCCATCAGTAATATCATCAATCAAGGCATAACAAAGCCAATCAGCACTAACATCAACATATTCTCTCAATTGTCTAACTCTTCTTCTAACATTTGCCGGATGAGTAATTGGTGAAAAATGGAAAGATAAAACCCCTTCCCGGAAAATAACCATATATACATTAATTAATTCCAAATAATCTTCACTTTCTTTATCACCTTCAAATGTATGAAAACAAACAAAATAATAATTTCTAAATAATTCAACCTTTTCACGACGTTCTTGAATTCTAATATCTTCAGCAGTTAAAGGATGAATTCCAAATGCTTTGGCCAACATTTTCATCTCGGCATCAGTGGGACAAGTACAATCCAACCACCAAGTTTCTTCCCCATTTTGAAATAAATCACGTACTGATTGTCCTGGACCAACAAGTGATGGAATATCAGGGGCATGAACCGTTTCTTCTGAATTTGAATGGAAAAAAGAAAATCTATCAGGTAAGGATCCAATAGTACCATCAGTAATACGAGCACCACCAAATTTGACTTGCTCTAAAGTTGAAGAGGTTGTCGATTGGTCATCTTCATGAAGGTGGGGTGACATACCTTTTAATTCATATTCTTCTTCATAAGAAGATGCAGAATCATGAATAGTAGATGGAGCTCTAATGGTTGGTGGTGCTGTTGTTGATGATGGAAAATCATTGGTACTTGTTGCCCTAGTTCTAAATTGAGATAATCTAGTTTGAGTCTTTTTCAAAATATTTTTAGGAGTATATTTTAAAGCAGCATTTGAATGACGGGAAGATGCAGAAGTTGCCAATGCATGATCAATACTAAATCTTTGAGCATTTCTTTCAGCAATCAATTGTTGTTGTTTCATAATCATATTTCTTTCTTCAGTTTCATCTTTAATGAATTCTTCAATTTCATCAAAATCAATACCATTAATTCTAACATGTTCTCTTAATAATGGGAAACAAACATCTTCTTCAGTTTCTTGAGATGATCTAGAAGCATGAGAATCTGCTTCACTATCAATAGAAGATCTTGATTGACGACGCTCACCAGCACCATTACCTTTTTTACCGCCAAAATTAGAAAGGTCACTATCATTAGTTTTACATTTTGTCATTGGACTAACTAAATCACTTTCAAAATTGTTTGAATTGCTACGATGATTACCTTTTGATTTCTTATTGGAAGTTTGAGGTGGACCTAATGAATTCTTATATAAAATCCCAGTTGTTGGTGGAGGAGGAATATCCAGATAAGTTTCATTAACGGAATGGGATTTTCTTCTAGTTACAGTTGAACCAATAGCAGTAGCAGTATTTCTAATTGGCATATTTGGAGATAAAGAAGAAGATAAAGTATCTTCCTCATCTTTAAGATAAAAGTCCCTACGTAAGGATGGCATGTAGTTACGTTGTTGTCTTGAAGCATAATCAGGATTAACATTAGATGGAGTTCTTTTAGAAGGTCTTCTAGAAGGTTTTCTCTTTGATTGTTGAAGTTGGGCATCGTTATCATCAATTTCATCTTCTTCATCTTCATCATCATCATCTGAAATTGCTGAAGAATCATAATTTGGAGGTAAAGACAGTTGATGTCTATGATCATGTAATAATTCATCTGCCTTTGGCATTTGAAGGGCAGAAGAACGGTAGCTTTCGTTATCAGACATTGTTTAATGTTTTGTTATCTTATCTCTTGTTTGTTTAGTAAAAACTGTTGTTAAAGTTGTTTTGTTAGATGATTGTGTGTAGTGGTGTGATTTTCTTTAAAAAGTGTATTTAAAAGAGAAATGATACTAAGGATAATAATAATACACTCATTGATTAATAACAGCAGTAGTAGTGGTAATAGTTGTTATAAGTATATTATCAAGTCTACTTAATTTGTAACTAATAGTTAACATATAGTAAAAAACAATTTATAATAAATAGTTAGAATAGACAAATAGACAAATAGAAAGTAAAAGAGAAGAGAGAAAGTTGAATTTAATTTATAAGATTTTTTTTTTTTTTTTTCAAAATTGTTCTTAGCGCTGGAGTTTTACTCACACATGTGTGTACTACTGCTGTCTTTGTCTTCTCCCTCTTTGTCGCTTTTTTGTTTTCTATCAGGCGAATGAAAAAAAATGAAAAATTATTATTATTTTTAGAATTTCTTTTTTTTTTTTGTTTCTTCTTGTTCTTCTTGAAATGGCTGCAATAATTTATTCATGCCATTCTATGATGGATTATAATAATAAGTTTAAAGTAATAATAATAAATAAAATAATTAACACCCACATGGGCATGGGCAATTACAAACGGCAATTTCATATAAAACTTATAAACTAAATAGAAAGTAAGCCTTGTTTTAGATAGGGATTATTGCTTATTATTATTTTTTTTTTTGTAATGTATAGCAATGTATGATTCATCTCATCTCTCTCTCTCTCTGTCATCTCTTCCTCATACAAACGAAGTGGGGCTTTTAACATAAATGAAAAATCCCTCATTAAATTTATTTCTCTCTTTCTCTTTGTATTTAAAAATAATAAAATAACACAAAGATATACAATAATAAATTTGTTACCGTTTTCTTGTTTTTTATGAAACAATGATTACAAAACAAAGAGAAAGAAAAAAAACTACCACCATCGCCCCCCCTCCTTTCTAATTCAAAATGTCGTGTGATCAATATCCTATTACATATTATTCATCTTTCAAACACATAACAGAACTAATGGAGATATCTATCTATCTCATCTATTTAAATAAGGTTTACATGTAGGATTAATGATTGTTATATATTTCTAGACATCTATCCCACGTTCCTTCATTTCCCCCCAAGGCTTAAATATAGTTTACCTCGGTTATTCTTCTTTTACCAATAATAATAATTTTTCATCCTTATCTCGATAACTTTAAAAGTTACACGAAAATCATTTACAAAAGTCAAACTTTATCGTTGTATACGCTTATGGTAAGGAGTGTTTATTTGCAGCCCCCCCCCTTTCCGCCTTTGTTTCATTAGACAGTAACCCGGACTGAGGTTCCCATACTGCAAGTTACATGCTTGGACCTTCATAGAGTGCAGTCTACTGTTTAAGAATGGTACCACGTTACACTTGTGTTAGGTTGATTTCACGCTTCGTCTGTCACATCTTCATCATACCGTGTCCAGCCTGATTTGGATAAATACCTGTGGATTTCCCCGTCTACGAATAGGAACAGATGAACAAAAGTTCTTCTATGGATCTCACCCTCAAGAGTCCTTCCAGGGTTCTTACAAAAGAGTCCTTCTTGTCCCCCCCCCCCCCCCCCCCCCCCCCCACACCCCCCCCCCCCCCCCCCCCACCCCCCCCCCCCCCCCCCCCCCCCCCCCCCCCNTTTAATTCTTCAGTTTCAGTAACTTGTTCCTTAACCTTCTTGGCCCCCCCCCCCCCCACCCACACACACACACAACTTCTTAGCTTAGTTATATACAACTTCCCTGCCATTTAACCATGGTAAACTACTATTTCAACCCAGATGCGGCTCCTCTCTTACGGTCTTTACCCCTGGGTAATATCTCTCCCTTACATATAAACAATAGGTGCAATTTCCAGCAATATGCAATGACAATAAAATCTTTCTTTTATTCCTTAGCCCCATTCATGGACCTTTGTGGGGTGGTATATGGGATAATAATTTCACCTTCAAAATGAACATCCTCCTCCTGCTCCCACTTTCCCAAATGTCCCATCAACAACATTAAAAACCCACATTAAAGTCTATAATCCCACTCTGTTCTTTGTAAGTCCAATCTTAGACCAAGTCAAACATTCTTCCCTGAAATCAGATAATAAAATCCATCAACCAAACTAGCCATTGGTCTGATGGGCTAATTCAGTATGAAAGATTACATCCAGTATAACTATTGTCTATGACTACGCCTCTCGTCTTTATTGAATTTCAAAAGAAAACTATCCACAAATGACAACACCATCGTTAAAGTCACTATTAAATTCTTTCCAAATGCTACTAAGATCAACCACGGGAATGCAAATCAGATTGGTCAATCCCACTCTTCAACCTAATTCCAACCAAGATAAAGTTAAACCCTCTTCCCTTGAAATCACATAAACCATCCATCCCATAAACCAACCATTGGAAAGATGACTAATCCACTATGAAAAGATTTACCCTATCAATAACATTCAAACTCTTCAACCACTACCACCAACATTCAAATACTTCAACCACCACCAACATTCTAATTCCACGTCAACTACCACCATCAAACTCCAACCTCCACCATGTCAATTCAACTTTCACCACCATCAAACTCCAGCCACCACCACCACCACCACCACCACCACCACCATCAAACTGCTACTTCCACCACCTCCATTCAACTTCCACCACCGCCACCATCGAACTACAAGCTCCACCACCACCACCATCAAATCCAACCTGGATCAATTTACTTAGAGATCAACCAACCCCTTCCCCCCAATATCATCCGATTTGGAATTACAATATATAAAATAAAGATCGAGCCTTGCCCGTTAGCATCAAACTCCAACCACCATCACCGTCAACATTCAAACTTTTCAACCACGACCACCAGCATTCATATCTTCATCCACCACCACCTACATTCAAACTCTTCAACCGCCACCACCAATATTCTAATTCTCGGACCACCACCACTAAAAATTCAAATTCAACAGCATCAAAATTCAAACTCTTCAACCACCACGACCAGCCTTCAAATGCAACACCACCGCCAATCAAACCTTCAACCACCACCATCACCCAAAACATCAAATTCAACACCACCAACATGCAAATCTCCAACTACCCACCATCAACATTCAAATTCAACACCACCCATCGGTATTGTCCAGTTCAAAAGAAATTGAAATCCTCATTTAAGTCTTGATCACACTTTTCATTCTCATTCCAACTTGGATTAGGTCAAATTCTTCTTCCCTTGAAATCAGAATAAAAATCCATGATGCCAAAACTAACCATTGGGGCAGGTGGTTAATTCACAGCCAAAACTCTTTCCAATTTGTATGATCACTAACTCTTAATTTCCATGATTGGTTTATGATTTGATATAACTATGGTTGAAAATATGGTTGAAAATATGGTTGATTTAGAACTCTCGGTTTCCATGATTTTTCTTTGATTTTGATATAAGTTGAAATGTAGTAGATTTGGAATGAATGTGAAAGTTCCCAGATGACAAACTTAGATTAAGTCAAACCTTCATCTCTAGAAATCAGATTAATAATCCATCACACAAAACTACCCGCTGGTCAGACGGTTAATTAAGTATGAAAGAATTTACCCCGATCCATGAAAATTCAGTCGAACCCTCTCCAAATTATGTCATCACCAACTCTTCATTGCTATGACTGGTTTTGTGATTTAATATAAGGATGGTTAAAATTTCTTGATTTTGGCGGTTGTTGTTGAATGTTTAAATTCTTGACAGGAAGGAAAATCTTGGTGATTAACTTCAAAGGGGTATCTGCAACTGCAAGGGGTTGGTTGTGGATAAAGGAGTAGTAGTGTTGGAGTATTGGAAGGTTGGGAAGATGTTTTCAGTTTTGTTTCTGTGGCGGTTTTTTTTGGCAGCCAAATTGACTTCATCTTCTTTTCTAACAAACTTCTTCAAGTTGACAATTTTTCTTTGAACATAATGATAGACGCAATGACCCTTTTGATGGATTGATGACAATTGATGTGGGTTTGGATAAACTGAGTATAATTGTATATGAAAGTGGTACCTTTCTTTGTGGAATCTGAGGGTTTAAAATATAAATTTATTAAAATGTTGCAAAAAAATAGCGAGGGAGAAAATAGAGATCTGGAACAAAGAATTTGCACTATTTTTTGTATGGAAAAACAAGCTAAAGTGGCCGCCTAAAAGGCGGCCCACCGCTCACTGTTGAGTGAAAGAAAAAATTTAATAAGAACAAATGAATTAATACACAATAAATAACTAATATAACAATAAACACTAACAAAAATGACAACAAACAGTAACAAATATCTAAGGTGAGAATATTTCAGGATAAACTTCATTCTGAGTCTTTAACAAAAATGACAACAAACAGTAACAAATATCTAAGGTGAGAATATTTCAGGATAAACTTCATTCTGAGTCTTTAACAAAAATGACAACAAACAGTAACAAATATCTAAGGTGAGAATATTTCAGGATAAACTTCATTCTGAGTCTTTCTCTTGTTCTCGCCTAAAAACACGTGCAAATTAGAGGCTTTAGTAACCCTTGAAAGTGCAACATATAATTGACCGTGAGAAAAAGCTTCTGAAGATAAATCCAAGCCAACTCTAGTTAAAGATTGCCCCTGGGACTTGTTAATTGTAAACCCAAACAAAGAACAAAACCAAAATCTTCATTTATAAATTTGATTCTGGGAATCAATCTATACTCGCCTTGAAAACGCCCCGAAATAATTTGAGCTTCTAAAACATGACGGGACAAACCTGTAATGATCATCCTTGTTCCGTTACATAATCCATTAGCTGGATCCAAGTTTCTGAGCAACATAATGGGGGCGTTTTTCTTCAATTTCAAAGTTGCTAAGGGAAGAGAAGAATTGTTCAATGCATGTAAATATTCTGGAGGTAAATTCCTGTTATCAGTAGCACCATTTAAACCATCATCCACTTCATTAATTGACTCAAAAACTGTGCATTCTCCAGGTAATCTCTCAAGTAACATATCATTGAGATCTTTGAGTCGCTCATTTTTTCTCATTATAAACATCAATTGAGTTAACTTGGTTTATATAATCGGGTAACTTAATTGAACCATGTAAGTTCTGATCATACGGCATTCTACTCAACCAATTGGCATAAGCTACATCTTCAGAAGATCTACCGAGTCTCATATTCTGCGATAATTTCAATTCCTGAACATAATGCCATAAGAATGACTTCTTAAGAGAGGCATCGACCACATGACCACGACCACCTCTTTCAATTAAGTTACCCGATTATATAAACCATGTTAACTCAATTGATGATTTATTAGAAAGTATATTTCCCCAAAGTTTGAGCCCAATCACCACCCATGACAACCGGCACACCACCAAAAGGAAGATGCAGCTAATGCACGTATTAGGACGGCTGATGATCTTCGCTACGGATTTTAGTTTTATACATTCCAACAAAAGGATTTTCAGTCTAAAATTCTTCTCGATGGGAGAAAGACCCTCAAATAATTGTTTAAGGAATGGAGGAGGTTCTTCAAAATCAGCAAATTTAATTCGACCCTATTTACAGCAGTTGGAATATTTTGAACTACCTGTTGATAATTCATCTCTCCAGTGTAAAGCACCACAATAAGGGCATTCAGCACCCATTACACCTAGTCTTATAGGGGTAGCTTGTTCCTTATGAAATTCCTTATGAAAAATCGAGATTTTTGTACCCTATATAAACTGAATAGCATAAGGTCGTGCAAGGTGGTTCAAAAAAAATTATGAAAAAGAGGACTTTTTTGTATTATTAGAGATATAAACTGAATAGCATAAGGTCGTGCAAGGTGGTTCAAAAAAAATTATGAAAAAGAGGACTTTTTTGTATTATTAGAGATTTAAATTAAAAAAAATTATTATTATTATTTTTTTTTTTTTTTCATTTAATTTTAAATTGTTAGTTGAAAATTTTGAGAAGTTCCAAAAGGTGAATGTATTAATTACATACTAAGTAAAAGTATGGAATATCAATAGATATACAAATGTATACAATACCCTCAGAGGCTGAGCGAGTTTAATTCATAAAATAGACATATTAATTTTGAATCCAATTTATAGTATGAGGTGTCCATTTTGCAATCATTTTATTAGGGTACAATTATTTTATAAGGATCCACCAACCCCCTATTCTCTTCATTTACGAAGATATTTATTGAAATAAACAAGAAAAGTTTTCCAAAAGATGTCTTCAATTGATTTAAGAATGTAAAGTAATACAATTCGATAGAAATACCCAAACCAGTGGGAAGTTGTACGAGCAATATTTGGTATGTGAAACATCAATTACTGAACTACATATCTCTCATTATGTTTCTACAATCCCAATCCCTCATTCAATTATTCATAGATGAATATGTTCCAATGCAAATATCATCTATCCATTTCTGCCGAAATCAGATGTTAACTAAATAATAGGCATCTACTGTAAGTTATAAAATTAGAGTGCATTATTGACTACCAACAAACATTACAGTCTTGGTGCTTCCCAAAGGGGAAATCATTCCAGGTTTCGAGAATTGTTCTATCAAACACAGAAACCTTGATATTTTGTACAAAATAAAGCAGGTCCTTTGAACATATAAGTTATATCATGCTATTTGTGATATAATTTAGTCTACCCCATATATATAAGATTAAGATTACTTTCATAATGTCAGATACTGGATGGTAATTTTTAAAACAACTTTTTGGTGGGGCGGTTCCCCACTTTTTATTTTTTTTAGAGTTTGAAAATATTTTGCAAATTTATACAAGCGAATTAAATGTGATTACTTTCCAAAGCAACTGAAACAATCTTAGTAGAGTTACGTTCACTATATATATATACATAGGACCATACTATATGAATACTGTAGAGGAATTTATAGCTTTAGATGTTTTCAATTTATTAAATTACCAATCCCCACACCCCGCCCGCCACCACTACTTGAAACAATTGATTAGTAATTTTCTGATTGGCGAGAACAATAAACTGTGAACATGTCATTGCTTCTTGAATACTCAGAAACACCCCAAGCCTTGAAAGATTGTATGATTTAATTCATTTAAAAGGGGACCATTTTCCATTACCATTTT
>NW_026057357.1:0-35911 GCF_019202705.1 Hemisphaericaspora subhashii | reverse complement strand
ATTGAGTATAATCTCTCAAACTAAAATGATATAGTTATAAGGAAGAAGGAGATCACCCAATGTTTCAAAAATTGATTTCGATTATTTTACAGTTTATATTTTTTTTTTTTGGTTTGCTTAAATTTGCGCCGCATTGTTTTCCAAAAAATAACAATAAGATTTAGTTGCACCTGCAGGTAATTTAAATCACGTGCGCTGATATTCCTGGATTTCGCAGCCAATATGTTGTTCTATGTGTATTTACTACATAGAGGGTCAGAACAAAGATAGTCATATAATAGCTTGACTGAAAGCTACTGTCATAGAGAAACAGACACGGTCAAAATAGATAAGCTTCTACTTTCTACTGACTTTCTAAAGTTAATGAGAAGTCTTCACCCACTTTGAGCGAACTTTTAAGAAAATAGCAACAAATTTTTTTTACACATTATAGTCCTTTAGATATTAAACCTGTTGGTAATACTATTAATAGTCTCAAGATTCCTTAAAAATTAAGACAAGCTAGTTTTTAGACTTTTAGATATTTGCTTTATCATGATTTATATTTCATAGAGTAAGAAATTGAAGTCGCTGCCTAATTCATAATCAAAAGAATCAATCAAACGAAAAAAAAAAAAATAATTTCACATTTTACACTACCTTTCATTAATTCTTCAACTTAATAGACTTAGAACNGAATCAATCAAACGAAAAAAAAAAATTTCACATTTTACACTACCTTTCATTAATTCTTCAACTTAATAGACTTAGAACAACAACAACAACAACATATGAAGAGAGAATGAATTTATCATTACAAGATCCATTCTCAGTAGCCAAAGAGTATCCAGAAACATTAACCAACACATTACAATATGGTCATTCAGTAGTTATACAATTCAACACTAAAGGAGATTATTTAGCATCAGGATTATCTGATGGATCAATTGTTATTTATGATATGATAAGTAATGGAGGATTAATCGCTCATTTAATTGAAGGAAGTCATACTCGACCAATCACATCTTTGACTTGGTCTAACTGTGGTAGATATTTGTTATCTTCTTCTCAGGATTGGTATTGTAAATTATGGGATTTAAGTAGGGTTAATTATTCCCATAGTGTTGGTAGTGAAGATGAAGAGGAGGAGACAGGAGGAGGACTGGCAGTTATACGACAAGTGAAATTCGATGGTCCTATTTGGCTGGCATGTATGCATCCTACTAATCCATATGTTTTCACTGCTTCTTTGTTTGAGGATTTACCGGTATATGTGGATATGACCCAAGAAAAGGCGATAATATCACGAATGAGAACAGATCCATTGGAAACATCCGAAGAAGAACTGCATGAAGTAGATGGAGGAAGCGAGGAAGTTAAACCAACAACCAAGAAACGAAAGAAGAATGATAAACATTCTACATTAGTGACTGCATTCACTCTTGAAGGAAGTTATATATTTGCCGGAACAAGTAAAGGTTGGTTAAATATATTCAATACCTCCAATTTAAAATTAATCCATTCAATCAAAATTGCCAATTCAAATATCAAACATTTAATAATTTCATCAAATGGAAGAAAACTTGCCGTGAATTCATCTGATCGTATTATACGACAAGTCGATCTCCCTGATTTAATCAATATTACTGACCCAAAAGATTGGGAATTCGAAATAGATCATCGATATCAAGATGTAGTTAATCGATTACAATGGAATTCGGTCGCTTTCAATCATAATGCCGAATTCTTAGTTGCATCAACCTATGGACAACTGTCACATGATTTATATCTTTGGGAAACCTCAATGGGATCATTGATTAAGATATTAGAAGGATCAAATGAAGAATTAATTGATGTGAAATGGAATTATCCCAGATGTACAATTGCATCCGTGGGATTAGATAGCGGGATGATTTATTTATGGCTGGTTCAATTTCCTCAAAAATGGAGTGCATTGGCACCTGATTTCGTCGAGATTGAAGAAAATATTGAATATGTTGAACGAGAAGATGAGTTTGATATGATTGATGAAGATGAATTGACCAAAAAGAGATTAGAAGAAGAAGATTTGGATGTGGATGTTATTACGAAAGAGACTAGTGATGCTCGAGGGTTTGATATTACTCAGGAATCATTTGTCATACCAATTGATTATTCACGTACTTTCACCGAGTATTAGACTGCTTCCTTGGAGAGTGATGTCGAGTTCCCATGGATAAATTGGAATGGTTTTGGTTGGATCAATTATTTTTTTAATGAGCCAAATTTATAAATGACTGAATTAAGCAATGATGCATATAAAAAATATTAACTTAAAATCATGAACGGGTTAGAAATAAAAAATGACTTGCCGACATTTGCAAAAATGGAAGTCGGGCCAGACACAGAAACTACCGGTGTCTGCGAGAGGTAATGCTACAACTTAAGATTTACTGATCATAAATAGAGAAAGAGATAGGATAGATAATGATATCATGTAAGTTAATGTCTATGTCTAATTATAATTATTAAGATTCTCCCTTACAGTTTCTTTCATCTTTGTCTGTTTACATTTAAATTTAAATATTTTATTAGACATTTTTTTTTTGCCTGATGTTCCATTTGAATTTCTTTTAGCAGTTTGTACTTGTTCACCCTTCTGTGGGAGTGTTACGTTTTAAAGTTTACTTTTTGTTTATTTTTAAATTTGTATATTCTTATTCGTTAAAACTCAAACTCATCTTTTTAATGGTAGTGCTGGTTGTTATACTTTTTAACTTGAAGTACTTCCAATTATAAATGGTTAATTCCGGTTAGTGTAAACTGAAAGAAAAAAAAATTACGGACAGGTTGAAAAATATTAAGTTTTTGCAGTTTACTATTGAATAAACTGCTTTTCATTTCGAAGCTCAAAAAAAAAAAAGCAAAACAATTAAAAAAAAAAATTTTTTTTATTAAACAGAAGAAACAAAAAAAAAAACATAAACAAAAACAATTTCAATCAATTCTCAAATTCAGTCAGTCAGACAGACACATTCAAAATCTTTCAAAAAAACGCATTTTTGTGCAAAACCTACAACGACATCAAACCATAATAGCTACATATCAGACAGACAGACAGACAGACATATTATCATCCATCATCAACAACAGAAACAAACAGACACATCTCATACATCATCATCAACAAACAAGACAGTCATTAACTAAAACAAAAAAGACACACGAACATAGAAAGTACATATGTCTGTCTCTACACCAAACAACAACAACAATAACAAACGTACTATTGACCAGGTAGTAGTAGGGGGAGGAGATGGTAGCGATGGTAATGGCAATCTTCTATCATTATTTGATGATCCACAAGATATGGTGAATGCGGTGATATCAACATTGGCAATGCCACAAGAAAGAACCAATGTTGCTGATACTTTTGCTAATGAAAAGAACTTAGCAACAGAAGTTCAAGCTTATGCTAAGATTGCTGGAACTGATTGGACTTATTATGTCAAATCATTGGCAATTTCAATAGGAAGAAATACTGATGTTACTAGTGGTACTCCTGGTTTAGTAGATATTGATTTAGGTCCAGCAAAAGTTGTATCAAGACATCATGCTACCATTACGTATAATTTAGATCTGAGATGTTGGGAATTGAAAGTTATGGGAAGAAATGGAGCCAAGATCGATGGAAGTAAAGTTTCTGCTGGTACTCCTACAACTGGTAATGTTGGTCATAGATTAAGATCAGGGTCAATTATTGATATTGGTGGAACTCAAATGATGTTTATTCTACCTGATGCTCCTGCTGAAATTATGCCTAAGATCTTAGAAAAGAGTCTTTTGAAATATAAACAAATGCAACAGAATCCAATCAAAAGGAAGAATACCAATAATGGTGGTTGTATTCCTCCTTCATCCAGTGGTGGTCATCTTGTTAATAGTTTTCAAATTTTTGATAAAGTATTAACGCAATCTCCATCTTCTGTATCAGCAACTTCATTACAAAACAATTTAGATCAAGATTTATCGAAAGAAGAATCAAAAGATATAAAACCACCTTATTCTTATGCTACTATGATCACTCAAGCAATTTTATCAAATCCAGAAGGTGTAATGTCACTTGCCGAGATTTATAATTGGATTGCTTCTCATTATGCATATTATAAATATTCAAAAACTGGTTGGCAAAATTCAATTAGACATAATTTATCATTAAATAAAGCATTTGAAAAAGTACCTAGAAGACCAAATGAACCAGGTAAGGGGATGAAATGGCAAATTAGTGAATCTTATAAACAAGAATTTTTAAATAAAATCTCTGATGGGACTATACTGAAAACAAGAAGAGGTTCTTCAGTTTCTAGACAATTACATTTACATTTGGCAACTCATAAACATTTACCTGAATCTCAGAATTATAGCAAGGAATCATCTGTTTCCTCACTAGATCAACATCAACACCAACGCCAACAACAGCAACAGCAACGTCAACAGCCACAACAACAACAGCAGCCTGACTTACAACAAGCTGCCATGTCAGCTCAGCAATCGATTCCAAAAATGGGCCAGGCCCCAGGTAATCCACCAGCTTCTTATCCAATACCATCTAATCCAATGCAACCAAATCCATTATCATACATATCTGCAGGACAACCAATTAATAACATGTATGTACCATCATCAGCCAATGCCAACCTTGGCGCCGCCCGTCCATATCCCGGATTTCAACAACCACCATTAATGTACGCCCCATCAATCATCCAACCAGGCACCACATCATCCACATCTGCACCTATTTCCCAACCACAACAACAACAGTCGCAATTCCCACAACAATCATCCTTGGCATCTCCATTACGAGGGCAACAACCACCATCAATATCCACCACAATCACCACCGCCACCACCAATGGAGGACCAGCCGATTTGACCAGCACTCCAAAATTACCAAAAGTCGGTTCTTCAACCTATAATCTCCCCCCACCACCACCAGTACCACCAGTTAATGCGACATTAGCAACCATAGCCGCAGCTGCCGCATCTTCTGCTACCCATTCAAGATCAAATTCATACAATACTAATCAATTACAAGATCTTTCACAATTAAGTACATCAACCTATCAAAAATCCACCCAGATCGGTACCGATAGTCATACATCAACAGCACCAAGTTCAGGGGGAGAATTGGGTGGGGTGAATAATAATACCAATTCTACCAGTCCCAAGAAAATTGGCGCCATAGAGGCATATACCCCCGAACGTGGATCTCGTAGTAGCGCGATTGGAAATACGAATAATGTGAATGGTGGGAAATTAGCGCCTCCTGGTGTGAATACCAACCAATCGTCGCCGGCATTTTGGAATTTTGTGCAGTTTAGTACTCCGAATGGACAGACTCCAGGGAGGAAGGATAGTGATGAGAATGGTGGTCAGGCTAGTCCTACTTTGGGTAGAAAGAATCAGAACCCGGGGGAGAGGGGAAATGAATCGCCGTTTAAGAAAGAGGGTGGTGATACTGGTGTTGCAAGTGCTAATCTGCAACAATGAGAAGAAGATGGGAGTTAGTAGTAGAGGAATTAATTGTTTAACAAAATGGAGATTGAATCTTGTCTTTTTGAAAGTCGTCGTTCTTTTTGGTGTATTTTGATTGTTTTTTTGTATTTATTTGATTGACGGTTTGGACTTTCTCTTTCAAAAAGAAGAGGTTTTTCATCTATGCATGTGTTTTAATTTCTGTATGTATGTATGTATAAAGAAAAAATACAAAATGTAATTTTATACTTAATAAACTAGAAAGCTGATCTATTTCTAATATCTATAAGTTTCTTTTCAATTTCATTAGGAGCCCTTGATAATTCTCTTGCTAACTTAATCTTAATCCCAGGAGATAATTCTAAATACCTCTCCAACAAATCTCCATCAATCACATTCCTAACTGGATTATAATAACTCCTAAACTTCAAATGATCTTTACCCAATGCATTATATTCCATATTTTCTTTATCAAAATCATCAAAATTATAATCAAACACCTTCCGCATCGCCAATTCTAACTTCTCCAACAATTCCACCTCCAGTTTTGACACAAGTGGAACAAGAACCCCCACAGTCCCCATCAATCCACAATACACCACACATTCCTGACCACCAACATTAAATGACCCCCGTTGGAATGCTACCGGAACATCATGGACATAAAACTCAGCAAGATTCTTTAATTTGAAACTAGCGCTATTCAAACTCGGATCCATATTCTTCAATAATGTCCAATCATCATCCGATTGTCGAGAAATATCTCCATCAAGTCTAGATATGAAAATATTCCCAAATTTATCTCCACCTATCACGGTATCGTAATCCAATGAACACATGGCCGTGAGTTGTCGTTTCATAATATCATCGACAAATGGGATAAATCGATTTTCACCGTTGTCAAATTTCGCTATAGTGAAGGCACTTGTATGTGAGTCTCCGATAATTATTCGATCATTGCCGAGATGTTCAAGTTTGATTATGTTTGATAGGTAGTCGATTTGGGTTGATGATTTTCTCAAGAGCTGTTTTTGGCCGAGATCATAGAGACGGAGATGATTATTGGATCCAATTAGGAGTTTGTCGTTGAATGGGAGGAGGACGGTGGGGATGAAGTCTAGATCGGTCTTATGGAGGAATTGTAGATGTTTGTCCTTTTTCTTGTTGTTTATCTTGAATGTATACAAGTAAGACTTGTCATGCGAGTTCGGTAAGAATTTCTGATGGGTGGTTATACCTATAATTAAATAATTTTGATTACTACTATTCTTGAAAGTAACGTTTGTCATAGATATAGCAGCTTCAAATTCTGCCAATTCTATAGTTTGTATCACTTCATCATTCTCAATTACTTGAATACAAGATGCCCAAGACCCTTCGCTCCGCTCATATCCAAACGCATCAAAATAATCTTGATCAACCTCTTCCCCATCATTATCATTCTTCTTCTTCTTCTCCACACTTTCAGTCAAATTTGTTTTCAGATATGGACCCTTCACCCCATATTCCGATTCAACAACATACATAACTCCCTCAATACATACAATCTTCCTCGCGGCATATCTCAACTTCAACTTCTCAACACTCATATCCTGACTCGGATCAAACCCATCACCACTATCTTCCTCATTCCCACCTCCCCCCACCGTGAAAATAATCAAATTATTATCCCTAATCCCAACAATCCCTTCTCCTCCAATATCTTCCGACACAAACGACGATCCACACGATATTTCAATATCCAATAACGGGGTTATCTTATCCATATCCCCATAGGCATAGGATATCCAAACTTTAGATGAAATCGCCAATATCCCACCCAATTTCTCCGTTAATTGTATCGGCGTGAGCATGACTGGTCTTGATCCGAGATATTTTATCCTCAGGTCGGATAATTTCCCCGAGATGGGATCTAATTTAGTCCGAACATATACTCCATTTTCCATCCCGATATGAACCAAAATACTCCCCTTTTTGTTGTTCAACATGACCACGGAGGAACTGGTTGATGATAATGCTTGCATTGATTTCATTTCTAGACAGGAGTGAGAATGGAGGGATATCACTTGTATTGTCTCATCGGCACATCCAATCACCGCGAATGAACTTCGTTGGTCAGGAAGGATGGCGAGGGAGGTTATAGGGGATGATAGTTCGATTCGATCTTGATATTCTATTAATTGATCATCCAGGGGGTCGATTTCGAAATATATAATTTCGGAATTCGAAAGGCCGATTATGACTTGTTGATTATTGGTGCTGGCTTTGAGGATTGATATACCCGCCGGTGGGAACCAATCGGTGGTGGTGGGTGTCTTTTCGGGGAGATGACGAATGTGTCGGATCCCATTGGTATATATTTGTGCTACCGATGATTTACCTAGTTGTTGTACAGCGATTGTCAGTTCGTTGGTTATGAATTTTGAATCCTCCACTTGTTCTACTACTTCCCCAATTGAAAGCACAAGAGTTTTGGAAGATAGGGAAGAAGATATGACTAAGTATTCGTCGTTAGTTGAATTTTGGGATAATTTTGTAGTGAATATATCGGTAGGTACAAATGGTAATGGAGATTCGACGATTGTTGAAGTTTGTATCCCATGCAAAATTGTTTTAATATAAGAATGAGATGATAATGTAACTAGTTGTTTGTCCTGATGCTTTTTCTCAATCAATTTTGCATCTGTTATTGGAGATAATGAATCCAAGATATCTATCAATGCCAAATTATCTAATGCTCGCAAGGTGAAGTGTGGCGGAGAACAGGTTGTAACAGATTCAAAAGTTGGGTACTCTGAAGACTTGACTTTCATTTGATCATCATCGTCATCTCCCAATTTTTCAAATTGGTAGAATAATTTATCATTGTTCAATACATTAGCGAATAAGAACCCACTTTTGAAAATATTTAAACTTATCGAAGGTGGAATTGTATCAAAATAAGTTATTATAATATCATTAATAATTTCTTTATCTTTATTATAATCTACCACAACTTTAAACAAATCACCCAATGAGTTTTGCATCAATATGAAAAACTTATCCTTTTTCAATTTATGTATTACCGAATTCACAATTATTGAATCTTGTCCCTGACTTCGTCTTGGTAATGGGAGATATAATCTATCAGAACCCAATTTATCATAAACCATCCAATTTTTCCCACATATCAACATCCCACCTATATTTTCCGGCAATGCAATTAAATGATTCATATCTTGGGGAAGTGCTTCTGAATTCGTGGGGACTTTTTTAATAATATGATTCAATCCAAGATCAAATTCATAATAATTCACAATCACATCATTATTCTCATTCACCTCAATAGCTCCAAATTGTGGATTCTCAAATTCGGTAGCTAATGCGACCACATATAAACATAATTGTTGTTTTGAATGTGCTTCCAATGGACTACTTATTTCCAAATCTTGTTGTTTCTTTTGTATTCTAAATACTAATTTATTTCTTTCAATTGCACCTACTAGAATACATCTATTTGAAGGATCAATAGCAAGGAATTCTCCGGGATACGTTCTCCCCCAACCATTCTTGGCAATTGGTTCTTGAATAATGGGGATGAATTTATTCTTTGGTTTATTATATTCCATAATTGTCAAATTACCAGAATCACTAGTGATAACAATCCCATCCTTTACTGTATCTTGTGATGATGAAGATGATAATTGGATCTTATCTATTTGATTAATGACACCAAACAATTGTTGTGATAGTTGAAGTTCTAACTTGCCTGTTTCTCCATTGGGGATGAATAATTGTAAATGAGTTGATGAAGCAACAATCAATTCTTGTGATTTCTTCAATCCAAAGAATTGGCCAATTAAAGAATTGATGTAATGAGATGGCTGTCTTAATGTTAAGTTGTATAAGTATATTGAGTCATTGTTACCAGTGTTGTTAGTATTACTTACTATCATCTCTTACTATCTCTACTTGTTCCTCTGTTGCATCAATTTGGTTGTAAAACTTTTGAGATGGAAATTGAAACTTCTGCAAAAATACTGTCAACTATGCGACATAGTGCGACATTGTAGAAATGTCGCAATATGACAAATCACAAGTATTGATCAGTTGGATTATGTTAAGAGAGATATTGATAACATGGGTTAATGTTTCCTAATAAAGAAAGTTACGGAAGTAAATAAAAAGTAAATTGTGTGTAAATTAATAATAATAACCTAATAATATATATGAATTAAAAAGAACAAGTAATGTGTATGTTTATATAAATCATTGCTTTGTTTCATCATGGAGGGCAATTGATTTAACAGAAGTTAATTCATCAATAGCAAGAACTTCTTCCAAATGATCTTCTTCAACAGAAGTACTGTCCTTAATATAGAAAAAGACTAAAGGAGCAGCAATCAATAAAGAACCTTGACATAAACCCCAAGAAGAAGCAAATAAACTAATATATGGTATTCCAATAGCATCTAATCTCCAAGCAATAGCAGCACCGGCAGATTGGATACCCTTGTAGAAACCAGCATACAAGGCAGTCTTCTTTGGATTATTTGAAAGGGCACCTAATAACCATAAAATAAATGATTGGAAAATAGCATCATAAGCACCATAAAAGATATATAAGAACATTGGTCCAATATATTCACCGTCAGTATAATCCATCATTTCAAGAGTTGGTGGTACAGCTTCAGCTTCAGCACGAGTAAATGTTAATTGGAATTTCAAACCTCCACCCCAAATGGCTAAAGTGGCAAGTGTAACGAAAGCATAACCGATCTTTGCACGAACAGATCTTTTGAAGTATTTCAAATCTAAAATATAACCAATAACAATGGCACCAATCATTTGAGCAAACCAATATAATAAGGAGTTTAAGGATCTGGTTCTGATGTTGAAACGACCATGGTTGAAGTTATTGAATTGATAAGTATAGAACCAGTTGGAAGCAAAGAACATTGGGAATAATAATAAAACCTTTGGTTCTCTAATTAAGGTTTTACCTAATGCAAATAATTCATCTTTCCAGTATGGATGCTTTTCAGACATAACTTTAGTACCATCTGCTTTATAAACTTTGGACATTGGTAATAAAAAGAATGCAATAACTGAACCTAAGCACATTAAAATAATGAAAGCAATAAAAGTACCATCATTTGCAGCAGCTCCTTTATTGGCAATATTATCAGCTAAAGGAATAATGGATCCAATAACGGCACCCAAGTTGAAAATAACCCAAAAGACCATAATGGCTCTACCTTTGGTTTGTTCAGTTGGATATGACATAATAATAGTACCTTGAGCAGCCCATAAGACAGCGGCACAAACACCTAAGAATGCACCAGCAAAGATAACAAATCCTTTATTTTCAGTATGATTGAAACATAATAAAGAACTAGCATAAATGGCATAACCAATACCACCAAACATTAAAGAAGCTCTAACACCAATAACATTACAAATAGTACCACCAAAGAAACCAATAGTTGCAAATGTGGAATAAAGAGCGACGGAAGCATTATCAGAAGTAACTTTATCACTAATAGAAGCACCTATACCAGAAAGGGCATTAAACATACCTGGAGTCATGAAAATAACAAAGGCAAGCATAACAACTTGAGTCATAGCTGATGAATAATGGAATCCAAATAATCCAAGGTTGATTCTTTTATCATACCAATGGCCCGAGGCTTCTCTTTCAGCCATAGAATGATGTTTAAGTTCAACATGGTCATGTTGAACTTCCAAGTCTTGTGAGTGGGAACCAGTAGATACAGTGTCTACACCACTGTTTGATTTATCGATTTCAGACATATTGATCTATATCGTTGTTGTTGTTGATAATGAATAATTAAAAAAAAAAGAATGACTGAACTGGATGTGTTGATGGGGAGGGCAGATGATGAGATATTTATAATTTTTGGATCTTGTCTTTGGTCCTTTGTTCTTGTTTATTGTCTTTGTGATATCTCCACTTTTTACTCCCACAAAAGTTTATTAATTAAAGACGGGTATAGTTTATTATTAGTATACGATCAAAGAAATGATTACATGTAGCATTTTTAAGAATGGTAATGAAACATCAAATTTTTAGATTTCTTTTATTTTTTTATTTTTTATTCTCTTTGCATTCATTGTCATGCTTGTAAGATCATAAGGCTTTAAAAAAAATTATTTTTTTTTAACATTTTTCCTTTTTGTTCCTTATGTCAAATATTATTTTAGTTGTTCCATCAATTATTCCTCTTTGTGTACCAATCTTTAAAATTTGTTCCGATATCTTATACTGTACTAGATTTTACTACGACAAGACAGCCAGCTCTCCCCCCAATATTGATAAACCCATATCGTCAGCACTTTGACATGAGGCGACCCACTAACTAGTAACAAAAACTCTAATTTGCTTGACATATGTAGGGCGCCAAAAAAAATCCGATGAGGCTCGATCTGGGGGGAGGCAGGTTGCAGTTTGCTATGTACTATAAAATCAAACTAAACTTTGCTTTTAAGTGATGAAATTCACATATCCTCCTTGAGGTTGCAGACTACACTAGACTTGCTACCGGATGTGTCATTTAAATTAAAAACTCGTATTTCTCTCACTCTCTCTAATCTTGTCTTCTCGCGTGTTGTAGTGAATTGAGAAAGGGTTTTTTTTATTAATATCCCCCCAGAACAAGAATTTTAGATCAAAACCAAAAAATGTAACAGGGTTGTACATTCGATTATTTTTTTTTATTTATTTCTCGATTAGAATGTTAAAAAATAAATTTATTTTTTTCTGCGTGTTTTAATTTAAGATCTTATGATGTGTTGATATGTTTCTAATAATAAAGATAACAAAAAAGATAGATCATCGAAGATAGAGATAGGGATTCTTACAGTTTTAAGATAAATTCCAGATATCTATAAGTAACCACGTTGTGGTTTCACTAATGAGATCAACAATATCTTCATATCGTCTTCCGAAAAAGAGAAATCTCATACGTAAACAATTAACTAATTTCTTCGGTACCTTTGTTGGAACTTTAAAGATATTCCGTTCTGTTTTATGAGTTGCAGCAATGCGCCACCTTGCAGAATTTTATTCCTTTCTTTTTTATGTGTCAACAACAACTAATCTGAATGGATTAGTTGTCGTATATTACATAGTTTAGACAACGATTCAAACAAGTATTGACCGAAGAAAACTCAATCATTTCTTCCCTCCCCTCGTCTGACTTCTAGGCACCTTTCATCTACTCTAGTGATCTCTCTCAATCGCCAAGGAATCGTATAGCTGCAAGATTCCACAGGATAAATTGCAACCTTGGAGGAAAATATGACATTTCCATAAATAGTATTAATAATAATAATAATAATAATACGTAGTTTTGTGGGACAAAACAAACCAAAATCACCCAAGAAAAATTTTTCAGATTGTTCAAGAGGAACGGCTTATAAGATTTTCCATTGGTGAATTTTTTGTACCGATTTCGTGTTAAGAATTCTGGAACAACCTCGTCCTTCCCGGGGTCTTTGTTCCTGATTTTCATCTCATCTCATTTCATTTCACTCCGAGATGACACAAAATCAATCAAGAATCTTGAAATAAATTATATTTCTCAACTCTTTCATTGGAAGGTCAATCGTTCTCTGAACTTTCCCTATAGTTCTCAACAACCAAGAGAATTTTTTGCGCTTCGATTCTTCCGAATAATAGAAATGGCTTCCATTGGGGGGAGTGGTCCCATTATTTCTATTGTAATTAAGCGAACCTCCCTAAAATAATAATAATAATAATCCATTCCATTTTTGGAGATCATTAGAGCAATCCATTCATGCATGAGTTAATTACCAAGTGAAGTCAATCAATTAACCCCACAAGCTAACCCCACTTCATTCGCCATTAGTTGACGCTCTATACATGTAACTGACATATTTAGTTGCGGTATATTCCTTGTTTGTGGGTGGTTGTATGTGGAGATTGATGTTTCAATTTTCATTAATTATATGTAATGTAACGTTGTCTTGATGTTTCATCATAATAATTGAAAAATAAACTAAATGTAACATAATTTACAGAATGTAACATGCTGATTCTTTTTTCCCCTGTTAGAATGGAAATAAAAAATATCCGTAAATATTTTTTGCTAAAAACATGAAAAATCCAAGGGACTTCTGCTTTTCGAATTACTCTTTACAAGATCATCTCTTGTTGTAGTCTTCTTTATTGCTATTATTTCTAGTAGTAGATAAGCAAATTTCAGTCACACTCGATCGAGATAGATTTGTAATCTCTTTTTGTCTCAAAGCAACTATGTTTCAATCAACGATCGTAATTGTTATCTCTTCAAGTTTTAGCGAGGTTTTTCACGTATCTCAATGCCACGGAATTCTTCCCCGTAAACTAAACTAATGTCTAAACTAAAGTTATTTGAGGGGGACCTTTGATAGTGTACGATTGCTCTAATCAAATATGTTACCATTAGATAGAAATTGAGTATAATATGTGGCAATCTATATGATTTGATACTTGAGATTTAAACTCATCAACAAGATAACGAATACCGTCTCGGTTGCAATTTCTACACTCATCTAAGACATTTTCATACCATAGTGCATTGGGATGCGAAGATTCTATACGCGTAGTGGAAACCATCCAGCTATGGTATTGGTAGCTAACTAGATACCAAGGAAATGTTGGCACGAGTTTAAGTTCAAATAATACCAGGAAGAATTCGGAATTACTATGCTCAAACAAATGACATGAGTAGATCAGAGGTGATACTTCAATCTTCAAAGACAAGCTTTCACAATATAAAAAAAAAATTCAATAAATTATTTTTAATGTCTAACTAAATAATCAATTCATAACTACTAACTTTTACTGAAGTGATCCAATAAAATAAAAACAAGCTCACCCCCCCTCAAACCTAAAATACAAACCTAAAGCCGATATGACTATTGTAAATGAGATCCCACTTCAACAATAGATCTAACCAAATCATCAATCACAGCATCAGTCAAAATTGGTGAATTGAAAACAACTCGGAAGAATTCACCTTGTTCATCATGTCCAGGATTTGGACTGAAATCAACAAGATACTTTCCTAATTTATGTAATTCCCTCGAAACATATCTCGTGACATATGTGTTATCAAATTTACATCCCGGTGGATGATAATAGAAACAAACTTGCAAACATTGAGGATCACTAACCAATTCGAAATTCTCATCTTGTCTAATCCTCTTCACGAAATAATGCATGATTTCATAAGCATGATTAACTCTTTTCTCAAACCCTTCAAATCCATAATATAACCAAGCTAAATAGAACTTAAGCGCATCACTACGTCTTCCACATCCCATTGTACCATCAGCTAAATCGAAATTCTCTTCTCCTGATTCACGACCATGGAATAAATATGGAGCTTGTAATGATAACGCAGTTTGGAATTGTGATACGTGGGGTAATAACAAGAAAGAACAGGTGTTTGGTATACCCAACATCTTATGTGGATTCACCGTGATGGAATCAGCTAAATGACATCCACTTAATCTGTCGCGATATTTGGCTGAAAAAATCACATTTCCTCCCCATGATCCATCAATATGGAAATGAATATTATGTTCTCTTGCAATTCTGGCAATTTGTTCAAAGGGGTCATAGGAACCATAGACGGTGGTACCGGCAGTAGCATTGATATAAAGAGGAGTATATCCTTCTGCTTTTGTTCTTTCGATTGTCTTTCTTAATTCCTCGACAATTAATGTCCCATCTTCATTCACGGGTATTTTGAACACATTCTCGGACCCAAGTCCGAGTAAAATAGCTGCCTTTTCAACAGAATAATGACAGTGGTTGCTAGCATATATGGCAAACTTATACCCGGCATTACCTTTGACTTTCGTATCAGGATATCTTAAACTTCTAGCAATTTGTAAACTTGTAATATTTGACCATGACCCCCCACTAAATGTCAATCCGCCACACGTTTCTTGATCTTGGGTAAAAAACAATTGCGCATATTTCTTACCAATATAATTTTCAATCACAGATAACACGGGTGAAACTGTATATACATGAGAATTGGTATTTAAGACACTCAAGATAATATCACCAATTACACCAATTGGATTATTTGAAGCATATAATTTATCTAAAAATCCGGGATTCCAAGTATTAACCGAATAATCCAAGATCTTATCCAAAACTTCAAACAAATCTTCATCACTGCAAGGCTTTTGTAAATCATCACCATTTAAGATTTCTTTCTTAAGAAATTGGGGTTCATGATAAGTTCCCAATGATCCCGGTTTATAATTTGATGAATGAGGATTTGATTCATCGATATAAGCTAAGATCTTAGGTTTAAGCTTGGTTAAGAGATAGTCTAATTCTTCTACCCTATTAGATTCCAAATCTGACTTTATAGAAGTTCTCGCTTTGTCTATCATTGCTTTATTAGTACCGTTGCTCTGATGTGTAGTTGCTAATGGAGGACTATTTGTCATTTTTGCGATAAGGGTTAGTTGACTCGGGTGAGAAAAAAAAATTTCACACAAGAAAAATCTCCTGCATTTTAAACGGTTTTTCTTTTTTTCTGGTTAACAATTGTGGCGTCAAAAGAATTGTGCAACCAAAATTGCGCGGAACAAGTCCGAAGAATTATACGATAAGAAAAACTAATGTTGGGCCCACTGAATAAACTTTTTCTCTCCTCCTCAAATTACTTCAAACTTAATTGAAGAACCCAAAAAAAGTATATCGTTTAGATGTTGTATGTACTAGCCACTCTCTCCTGCCCACCCCTCCATCCTTCCCCCCTTCGAAGTAATTTCGTTGGCTGTATCAATGTGCCTCGGGCTCGATACTCTCACCCAAAAAAAAAACTCTCATCTCCAAGAAGTTCCTCGGTTAACTCCAAACTCGTTTTTTGACGGTAATTATGAGTCAACCCAAATTATCACTCCCCTCCACGTCTAGCTTTTAATGAAAGAAAATCTTTCTCTCTCTCCCCTCTGTATCGTTTAGCGGACGTTATGAGTCTGTAGAAAACTTTTCACTCCCCTCCTTTTCAGATGTGACAGTGCCCATACTCAGGTAGTCACTATTGGAAAGTAACCCTTTCTTGAGGGGATTGGTTTGTCTACGTGTCTTTTGAATATCTTCGAAAGTGTGGAATGTTGGGGATGTAACAAGAGTGGCGAAATTTGTATTCCCCGTTTGTTACAAATTGTAAAACGAATTGCACAAAATGTGTTGCCGCCAAAAAAAATAGGAAGTTCTTCCGCGTTATTTCCATCGATCTTAAGAGTCATTTGTTTCTCGACATGACTCCAAGTCGTTCCGTATTTCCCCGTTAGCGTATTCTATTAATAAATGGGTATGTAAGTACAATCTGTGACGATGATGTCTATATCACTGATTTTTCCCAATTCACATAGCCATTGTTAATAGAATCGTTCGATCATATTGTTCTATGGTTGATGTCACTGAATTACATCACCTAAAAAATATTTTTCAGTCACACCCTTTTCTTTTTTGGCAGCAGAAAAAAACTTTTATCTCTCCGGAATTACTCGCACATAATGCATCTAGTCATTCATGGCATTTATCCGAGTCAATGATTCACACAATGATATAACGAATAACAACTTCGGCTATGTGATGTCAAGGGGACTGGTATAAATAGATTCAAATGTCCCTAAGTTCTTAAATTTCCTTCTCCCTCTCTTCATCAATATTAATCAAACGATTTTAATAACAAATAACAATATAATAACAATGCTAGGACGTAATAGAAGAAGAAATATGCTTGCCGGTGCCGGTGCAATTACTTTAGGTGCAGTAGCTGCCAACGCAATCATCAATAGAAAATCAAAGACTCAACAGCCAGTTCAACAAGCTCAACCAGTACAACAACAACCTCCACCTCAACATCATGGGCACCATACTTATTACAACCATGGATATCCACCACACGGACAATATGATCAACCAGGTTATAATCCATATGGAGGTCATCCCCCACCTCACGGTCACTATCACCAGCCACCACCTCCAGGTCATTATCACCAACCACCACCACCTCAAGGTCATTATCAAACACAACATGGATATCCTCCACCTCATCACCACTCACACCCACATGCTTATCATGGGTATTATGATGACGATTATTCTCCTGATTCAAAACGATCGCCTCCACCTGTACCACCTAGACTGAGAAAGCCGGACTTTTCACGCGATAATAAACAATCAGTATCACCTCTGGTTGAATCTCAACATTTACAAGCACCTCCGCGTTATAGTTTGTAAGCTGTTGTATCTGTATAATAGATAGTTCTTGTATAATATTTAATGAATGCCCCTTTATGATTATGATAATAAGAATTGGATTCTATTTTCTTTGTAAAATGTGCAATTTTTTGCAGCCAATTTTGCATATTGTTATGCAGCTTCTCTTACCCTTCACTTGTCCCCTTTACAACGATAAATATTCACTGCGTTGCATATCATGTTACTCTTCGTTCAGTAGCTTTGCTTTTCACTCACTTAGGAGTAGTTTTCAAAGACCTCATCTGGGATACTAATGAAATACTTACGGGAAGGATGCATTCCAACCGACTTTTCATTGAACATGTTATAACAGATGAAGATATGCTTCCAGTGTAGAATATTCCTAACTTGATTCTCATAGAAAACGTATGATTACTCTGATCGGCAGACGACCAGTATACGGTATTAATTTATTTTCTACCTATGTATCCGAAGAAAAGCTTTGGGGTTACCGACCATCATCAAAACAATTTACAACCGACATTCAAGCCTCGAAAATGATCAAAAAATTATCTCGTACGATTCTTTGAGTGAGTTTTGTTTCAAGCCTCCGCTCTTCAAACCGCATCCCTAGCTCGAATCGAAAAAAATGGCCCGTCTTCGAAGACTTCCTTTTAAAAATTATTTATTTTTTAGGATATATAGTTAAACCCGAATTTGCATCCTAACTTACATATATAAAGAACGTAACCATCAAATTTATTTTTTAAATCACAGCCTTCTTTCCGCTAAATCCTTGGTCAAATGAAACCCTGGATGATGAATATGATCCCTCCCCGGTTTCAAAATAATCACACATGAAATTGATATTTTTTTTGGCAATTTAATTCCTCGTTGCTGTTTTGGGATGAATATTAGGGGGAAAATTAATTCTTATAAATACATTAAGAATATACGTAGTTTTCCATCTTTTCTTCTTCTTCTCATAACTATTCAATAGGTTGATTTAAAGCAACTAACAATAACCATCAACAATGATTCCAGCGCGTAGAAGAGCAAGAAGAAGAAACATGGTAGCAGGTGCAGGCGCAATTGCATTAGGTACTGTAGCTGCTAGTGCGATTACCAATAGAAGTTCCAAAAGTCCCCAACCACCCCCAGTTGAACCAGTCCAACAACAGCCACCACCACAACAGCAAGCACAAGGATATTACAATTATCCACCACCTCCACCAGGACAATATGCGTATAATCCATATGGTCAGCCTCCACCACCAGGACACTATCTACAACCTCATCCTGGCCAATATCAACAACCTCCACCTGGGCAATACCAACAACAATACCAACATCCTCCACCTGGACAATTCCAACAGCCTCCACCTGGACAATTCCAACAACCTCCACCTGGACAATTCCAACAACCTCCACCTGTACAACATCAACAAGCTCCACCCGCATATGAAAAACCACCTTCACAATAGCAATTAGGGGAGAATTTAGGATATGATAATCTGGATAGTAAACAATCATTGACTGCGTCAGTTCCACCAGGACTGACAAAACAAGACTTGTCAAGTGATCATAAGGAGCAGTTGTAACATTCATCTTGATATGTGTATAATTACATTCTGTACCTCTTTAAATATTTAGCTTACCTTTTTTATAGCTCTATTAATTTTGCATAATTCTTCCTAAGAAATTTGTACGATTCTTAATAACTGATTCTTATTTTTTTTTGCAACCAATTTTGATTGTGTTGTGTACTCCGAGTTGATCATACAATGAATTTAGAGGTTTTATGGGTCTCGACACTATATGGGCTTATCATCTCTATAAATCCCTTATCCTTAATACATTGCAACATGTCGAAGTAGAGTTGCAAGAGCTAAATGATGAGATTAGCTGGGACAGTTGAATATTATACTGCTAATGTTAATTCGATTGTTGAATAGTAAGAACTAAGACGAGAACGGAAAAGTTGAAGAAACTCGTACAGTCCGCAGCAACCTGGTATAAAGATGTTTTAGAGAGAGTTATTTATATTTATACCAGAGTAGAGAATCTATAGAAGAACCTCGTTGAGCGATTAGAAGATAGACACTAGCAGCTATCAAAAAAACCACTTGGAATACCTCTCTTAACAGGATTGTACTACATACGCATGTTCATGGCTTGCATATATCCGCGATTTGTATATGCACACGTCTTGTGGCTAATTAGATAAGTTTTGCAACACAAAAATTGCGCATTTCTTATGTATAATTTGCCACAAATAGTCTTCAATTCTTTATCACCGAGCTTATGAATGTCGTTGAAATGGGAGTTGGCCGGATAAACACCGATCCCCCTATGGAGCCTTGGTAGTGCCTCTATTTTCCTGATCCACATACTGATCTTCAGAAGCAGCGCATGAGTGGCCACTGGTACCATGACGACCTAATTCAGAAACAGCGATAGTATTGACAGTTATACAAAACTGCTGGAAGGACATTTTACAAATTGGCAAGCTGAAAAGATGCTAGACAAAACTTCCAAGGGTTGCTACAATGACTTCTTTGAATAGTTATATTATCTATAACAATTTTCTATAAAAAAAAATAAATATCTATTAATATTTGATTAATATACAAAAGGTCCTATATATAAAAAATAAGAACTTTTCGATCGCACGAATCATCATCATGATCGTAAATAATCAACCTCTCCTTCTTCCTCTCCACCATCTTCCAATTCAGCGTTCTTCTTCTTTCTCTTCAACCAACCGAACCCAACAATATAAAGGAATTTTTTGAATGCCCTAGCAGGGAAAATACGTTCAACCCATACATTAGGTATAATTCTAATGATAATACCAACTGGAATACTACTAAGTCCACAAATCATCGCAGTAGCCCACATACCTGGAGTTTGCTCGGCAATACTAAATGAAGCACCACCAACAAACATAATCAAAACTTGGAATCCACCAATTATTAAAGCAATTGAAATGAAATACCAATTTCTAAATAAATGGGATACGAAATTTAAATTTTCTGCAGTAATTCTACCTCTAACTGTGTCTATTTCGTCAGCTTCATCAAGCTTTCTCGTTACGAACAATTTCCAAAATTGTAACCAAACAAAAGTGTTAAACGTCATAGATGCTAGTTGGGCCTTTTCATGACTGGTAACGTCATCGCCAAAGAATATTTTTGGACCAGCAAAATACAATGTAAACGTAATAGCTAATTGAGCAATTGCTTGACCCATAATCATTTTCCACATCGATGTAGAAATCAATGGGGAATATCTACCAGCTGGTCTTCGATTCAAGAACGCATCATCAGGTTTGTCAGTCGCCAAGGCTAAAGCAGCAAGAGTATCCATAATAAGATTCACCCATAATAATTGAACAGCAGTCAAAACCGATTGATTTTCCAGTGATGAAACAGCAGAAACAAATGTCACAACACAAGCAGTGATATTCACCGTTAATTGGAATTGAATGAATTTCTTAATAGATATAGCAACCGTTCTACCCCATTTGATAGCTTGGACAATATCGGTAAAATCATCAGTCATTAAGATAATATCAGAAGCTTCTCTAGCAACTTCAGTACCGGCAATACCCATTGAGAAACCAACATCGGCCAATTTCAAAGCAGGAGCATCATTAGTACCATCACCAGTAACTGCAACAACTTCACCAGCTTTACGTAACGTATCAACAAGGATTCGTTTGTCTTCAGGTGATGAACGAGCCAATACTCTCAATTGTGGAACTATTCTATTTCTTTCAGCTGGAGATAATTTTCTAAATTGAGGTCCTTCCATATATGCATATTCATTAGATAAATCGTCAGCAGTTAAGATGTGACATGCTTTACTGATGGATTTGGCTGTGTTTAAATTATCACCAGTGACCATACGAACAGTAACACCAGCTCTCTTACATTGTAACACGGCTTGAGGAACACCTTCTTTCAATGGATCTTGAATACCTACCAATGCATCAAGAATAAAATCCTTTGGAACATCACTTGAATTCTCAGAAGTGTTAACTAAAAAGTCTGGATTAGCTTCTTTCGGATTTCCTTTTTGTGCCAAACCTGGTGGTGGCCAATTATCTAAGCCAACGAAATCCTGGTGACCCAAAGCAATAGTTCTAAGAGCATCATTTGCATATTCGTCGATCTTGGATAAAACGTCATCTCGCTGGTCTCGACTCAAGGGTATTAAGTCTCCATTAGAATCATTCTGGAATCCACAATTCTTAAATACAATTTCTGCTGCACCTTTAATGTATACTCTATACCCATTGTCAATCTGTAATACAACCCCGGCCCATTTTCTTGAACTTTCAAATGGAATAATTTGAACAATCTTATCAGCATTATCATGTCTAATATCATCAAGTGATTTTCCGAGATCAAACAATTTGAATTTGTCTTTAGCCAAGATTAATAATGCTGATTCGGTCTTATTACCTAAATATGGTTCATCGACAACACCTAATTCTGTTTGAGTTTGTTTCTTCTTTTTCATCAACATTTGATGGAAAACTGATCTTTGTCTTGGTTTTTGTCTTGCCTGTTGGGCTTTTGTTTCATCATATTCAACATTTACAAATGCAGTGGAATTGAGGGTGATATTGGTACATAAAAAAATCTTCAATTCATTAGTGATTTTATGAATTACGTCAATGGATTTACTAATTTTACCGGAATGAGTATCATCAAATTCTAATAAATTACCAGAATTGTCTAATCCAAAAAACCCACGCACTATTCTCATTTTATTTTCAGTTAAAGTTCCTGTTTTATCTGAACAAACGGCGGTAGCACCTCCCATAGTTTCACAACTCCTTAAAACACGGACTAAATTACCATTCTGGGCCATTCGAGTTGTGGCGAACGCTAATGCTAAAGTAACCGCCAATGGAAGCCCTTCTGGAATTGCAACAACCACGATAGTAACGGCAGTGATAATAATATCGATGAATTTCTTACCCTTTTCCGCCGGTTCATAATCATCATAAAGTCCTCCTGGAGCAATATCAATACAAAACCTAATAAATAAGACGACAAATAATACAAGAGCACCAAGGAACCCATATTTGGAAATACCTTCAGCTAAATCGTCTAATCTCTTTTGCATTGGGGTGACTTCATTTGGGTGGGCAAGACTCATCATTGTTCTACCATGAATGGAATTTTCTCCAACTGCAGTAACCAAAGCATTACCTAAACCGGATAATACTTTAGCACCTGAAATTAAGTATGGATCACGTAATTTTATGACTTGACTTCCTATATCTTCCTGGGTAGGTAAATGAGATTTATATATTGACATTGCATAATCAACGGGCACTTTATGAATAGTATGTGATTCACCAGTTAATGCCGATTCATCACATTCAAGTTCTCCTTGGAACAAAATTGAATCAGCAGGAACAACGTCACCAGTTTGGATATTTATGATATCCCCCACAACTAAATCATAAATTGAAACTAATTTCTGTTCCCCATTTCTAATCACAATCAATTCACGATCTTCCTTTTTGGCATTTAATTTAGCAAATTGACGTTCTTTCTGATAGTCATTGGCAGCACCCACCAACACGACAATGCATACAGCAACCAAGATCGCCACACCTTCTACCCAATCCACTTTCGGTAATGGATTTCCATCCTCGTCGTAATGTGTTCCAGTTCCAAAAGTTTCATAAAGCCCCAATGCAAGTGAAACCACAGCAGCAATGGCTAATATAATCAATACTTTATCCTTCATTGTCTCATAACATAATTGTAAAAAACTTTTGGCTGTCTTTTGTGGTAATTTATTAGCACCAAAGTAATGACGCCTTGATTCGAAATCTTGTTCATTATTCTCATCTAATCCTTCTGCCGATGTGTTTAATAATTGACAAAGTTGTTCAAACCCACCTAATTCATACAAAACTTTTAAAGATTTAGGGTCGTGTAAATCGGTTAATTTCCTCGGATTTATCCTCCAATCATGATTATGCCTAGTAGACGTAACCGTAAGGATAGTTGTAAGCTTCTGAAATGTATTTGTTCTATATTCTGGATCCGAATGAGGAGCTGGAATGTCTGAAATTTCAATCTTGTAATCTTCTACATCTCGCATGGATTTGTTCAAGGGTGTAGTAGATGAGGCGGAAGTTAAATCTTCATACGAGGGTCGAGTAGGTAACATTAAGTTGTTATGGTCTATATTATGGTTGTCATTTCCATTAAGGTTGCCATTTGTTATAGGCATATGATGATTGTTGTCGTTAATTGTATCGTCAGTATGTTCATGACTGTCATCGTTAACAGTTGAATCTGCCCCGTCTAAGGAAATCCTGGGTAGCATTTATATATGTAGTTGTTTGTTGTTATGTAAAATGCAAAAAAAGATGAGAGAGGAATGCTTAAATTTATTTGGAATAACTTTTTATCTAAAGTGGAATATTCATTTAATTTAAACTGATGATATATCCTTTAAAAGTGTAAAAATTATGTATGTGTAGTTTATAGATATTATAGATAATCCAAGCCTTTCTCTTAATAATTCTAAAAAAAAAAAATGATGATGAATGATGAATGGATGATAGATAATTTTGAAAAAGGATTGTTGCAAATTAAATTTGAATGATCCTAATTTTTTTTAGTTGATAAGATTTTAAATGATTTTTAAAAGAAAGAGAAGCCGGGGATATTACACTTACTAATTTACTATGTATTTTAATTTCTATTAAGTTTCACAATTCTCAAGGGGAAAAAGAGGCTATGCTATGGAACGAGTTTTCCCTTGTATGCAGGATATTTTTGCAGAGTTTTCAATAATAAATTATTTTTTATAATTTATTAGAATTTTTAGACCATGCATATTTTATTTTTTTGCTTTGTTTCTTCCTACCACAGTTTGAAGGCTTTATCGTTGATTATATCAGAGTCATCACCATATACTTACAGACAATTCGAAAATTATAATACACCCTTTGCTAATTGGTGGCACATTTTTTTTTTTGGATACTTCGCCTTGTCAGTAGATTTATATGTGGCACAAAAGATTAGTCGCTAAGGATTTTTCATTCATCGATAATGCTCGTGAATGTAAACCCCACTCGGACAACCCTTTCCATTCTCCTGAAACGCATTGAAAACACGAATCCTACAACACTCTTACTCGACTATCATTCTCTTGTATCTTCTAAACTATTAAAAAAGAAGAGAGTTCTTTAAGAAACGGAACATGCAGGTCATCAAATCCATGCAAAGCAGATATCCGTCATCACATCTCGCTAGTGTTTTAGTAATAATAATCGAGGCTGATTTTTTGAGATTTCTTTTGATTACATGAGAATATTTCTTATAATTTCTTCTGCAAAAAAGAAATTGCGTTGGAATATCCGAGTCAAACACGTTATTTTATTTATTTCTGTATCAAGTATGACTAGAGGCGATGCTTCATGTTTGTTGTTGATGTAAGCTTGAAGTCACTCGATGAGCACATCAACATTGCATTTGCCACGGCTAATTTTCTTCGCTTCAATTTTTATTTTTTTGGAAAAAAAAATTAGGTTTCCAAATCAGGTTAAATTTACCGCGTCAACAAAAAATTTTAGTCCCTCGTTGACTTTCCATATTCAAGCCTCTGAATAGTCTCCCAAACTTCTATCTTATTGAATCAGTAGCGGGGCTTACATTCGTGGCTCTTTCTCAAGTCTTGTTTACAATCACATCTACAAAAAACCAACAGGATAATTTACAGAAGCAATGTTCTTTTTTGTAACATGAACGATGACAGAATTTGGTTTGAGATACGATATAATGTTAACCAGCACACGTCAGAAATGAAACTCAAATGTTTTCAAAATCCCATTCCTTGTGATGCAGAATGAATCTGCCAAAAACTCTAAATCTCAATTTATCTTTCTTTGGCGGAAGGTAGTCGCATTAGTCTATCTCCTTTGGAGAAACCCCTGAAATTTCCACTTATGTTGTTTCATAGATACTGATGGTGGCAACAAGCTTTTTTCTTGGCCACGAATAATAAGCTATTGTACCCTGAATACGACAACATCACATAGCCTGGTTTCATTATCGCCCGTATAAGTCCGATCTTGTTTTTTCTTGAGCCATGTTCTTGGCAGGCACAAAATACGTTTCTCTCTATCAACATCAAATATTTCTGATTCTTGGTTTGATTGCGAAATTGATTTGCTTTTAATTCCGAGAAAAGGCTTTGTTGCTAAATCAAAAGACTATCAGCAAGGCTTAGACTTTAGATTCTCCTAGATCTGCACACAATACAAAATGGCTGCAACAAAGCTGATAAAAAAACGAGAGACTAAATAGAACGGACTCCAGTTCTGCAGTAGGATGATAATAGACATGAGAACTTCTGAGAGGAAGAAAATATGACTATATGCGTAACATTCTGGAGCTTTCTTTATTCAGAGTTGAGTATCATCTTACGATCTTTACTCGTAAATATCATTGTCTATCTATTACAAGAAAACCGTGTCTTTTTTTGGCTTCGCCTGGTTCTCTTCAGCTTTCCAAACGATATTTGTATAAAGATATCTTCCCTAGATGATTTTCCAACTTTTTAATCATATTCCCTCAAAGTAAACTAAGCCTGCAAGAAATGAGACAATTACAACGTTTCAAGCTAACCAGGCTTAGGATAAAAATTTATACTAAGAGCTGATAGAATACTACATTAAATAGTTATAGAAAATCTTATCCTCTACATCCCTCAAAATCGTAATCCCCTTAAAAAGCCGTTTTCTACTTTCAATTAGGTAACTCTAATTGTCAAAGGTAAATTCTTTCTCAAGATACTTTTGTCTAACAAATTCACATCCAAAATGGCTGCAAAAAAAACTGCACACTGATATTTCGCACCCGTTAAAGTGGAATGGTATTTATATAGTAGATTTTATCTATACATATATGATGTCAAGGTCTGTTTTATGATATATTTCTTCAGTCCAATTCTGAAGCTTAGACAGTGGCGACTGTGTTCAAAGAGTACTCAGCCTGGTTTGAGGCTGATCAACAATTTTGCGAGACTAAATTGCTTAAACGAATTGGTTACATTTGGTGTTCCGATTTTAGAAAAATACAGACAACAAATTGTAGCAGCTTAAGTCTGTGTTAGTAATCTTAATTCTTGACTTGACTAGTCTTCTAGTTGATCCGAAGCCTTGTTGTATCTTATTTCTATATTTTCAAAATCAAACGTTGGACAATGGCTAATAACTTTCGAACCCAGGATGCATCCTGATCTTAGCTGATCAGCCAATTTAACACTTCGGTCATAATTCGTCAAAAAGACCTTTACTCAAGAAGATAAATCGGGTAGTTAGAAGCAAAGGAGTATTTGGTGCACAACGTAAAATAAAAGGCCCCCCCTGGGCCAGCCAATGTATAACTTTTTCATCGTCAGGAATGATTCGAAAACTCATTTCACTGGACAAAAAAGGCTCTATTGATAGATCCTAAGTTTCTCTCCAGAATGGGATTCTGGAATATTCTTCAAATGAAACAAGAGGGTAGTTTTAAAATAGAAAATATAACCTTTCACCTTTTCTGTAAAAAAATTCAAAATCTAAAATTTCCCAAAAAAATTACGAAAATTACCAAAAATTATTTCGGTGCAAAGAACTGGTCTCAGGTGCAAATAATTAGACTCAGCGTATACCTAGAGGATGAAGTTTTTATACACCTTCAAAATTATGATGAAAATACAAGCATATGGTACTATTTTATTCAAAAGAAAATTTTATCACGTGATCCAAAAAATCTGAATGGAGTAAAAAATTCACTTTCTTTGATTTGCAAGCATGCCCTGCTGGCCAAACGGTTAAGGCATCCGCCTCCTAAGCGGGAGACTCCGGGTTCGAGTCCCGGGTAGGGTTTCGAAGTGGTTTCCATTTTTTTACAATTTTTTAATGGGATACATGTAGCCTTCTTATTAAGAAGTGTTAGAGTGATTAGATCACCTGATTTACTAAACAAATATGTAACATTGTTCATGTTTCGATTGCGATTCGTTCAAAAACCAACACAAGCGAGAATATGTTATGCACCCTCCTTTCTTTTGGAATAAAAGTATTTCCTTCATTGGAGAAACATTTAATGACAAGAACTATGGTAAATACCATTTAGACTCTTATATAGCCCCAAGCATGGAGAATATTGGTAAAAAAGAGTAGAAATGTAACTTGGGTGCAAAAAAAATGGGAAGTTGTAATCCAGCAACAACAATCTACAGAAAAAACGTTTTGATAAGAAAAATAAAACCCCGTATTTCGGGAATGTAACAGATCTTCTCTTCTTTGTTTGATTCAAGTAAGACAGTCAGCCGCTCATAGTAACAACAATGATGCCATACCCAATAAATAACTACATGTCGCAATCAAGCACGCGTGTGATATTAGAGCATATTAAATATATCTTAATAGGCATGTTCCCAGTATTGATAACAACCTATCTAATTCCGAAATTCATTGGACCTGAAAGTTTTGAATATATAGAGACTAACTTTAGGGCTCATTTACTTTCAAAACCATATTGTGACTCACGTCCAGATGAGTGTCGAATATTAATGGATTTAAATTATGGAGATCCTAAAGCTTTGAGAAGGAAATATTATGCACCTTACGAGGCTTACTATCTTCGTCACTATACGATTGAAATATGGGATGAGTACGTGCTTAAGTTAATAACAATGTATCCCTCTAAGAAATTGGTATTGTTTATTGCCACAAGTTTATACGAGCTAGATAATGAAGACGAATTTTTTGCTCAATTTGTAGTAGGAATGGAGATTTTGTTGGGGATTTTTGATTCAATGGCATATCAAGTAGTAAAAGGAGTAATTGTTTCAAGGGTATGGATTCTCCTTATTCTTGCAGGAATATTCACAGTAATAGAAACCTGGGGTGCAGTGTTCAAGACTTTACGTATTATACTTCGGAATACAAGTTCTGTTTATTAGTCTACATAGTCCTTAATAAAGTAATTTAAAAAATATGCTGGCAATTTTAGAATCAGCACAGTAAAGAATAACAAGATGTGAACTTGATAGAGATGTTTGACGTTCAAATATATCTGTTCCATCAATGCTTTAGTTTTAAATTATCACATTAAATAAAATATACACTAGAGTAACTTTTTTCAAAATCCAAAACTAAATGCACTCATGTCCGGCTCTTCAAAAGCTTGTGCGGGTGGCGGAGTCTTGTTCTTCATACTCGCTTGCTGCTTCATTTTAGCGGCAATCTGTGGAAGTTGTTTCTTCTTTTTCAGTGGTTGATCAAATGAAAAGGAATTGAGCAAATTAGGAACACCTCCATTGCTTGTTCCAGTGAAATATTCATCCATCTTTTCCTTCCCTGTTGGACTGATTGGTGATCCCCAATCAATACTTTCGGCAATTTCTGTTTCTGAAAATGACCAAGTTCTTAACAAAAGTAATGCAAGATAATCACACCCCATTCGAGTATATATTAAACAAACTTTAACAATAAACTGGAACTCTTCATATTTGGATATATCCAATGAACCCTTGAAATAATTGATCTTTCTCTGTCTCAAATCATTGAACAATAAAATAAGTACAGGATCATCTCGCAAGAAACTTTGACCCTTTGTGGAAACATTTAAATGCTGTACACTTCTTTCCGAAAATTGATCTCGATTCTGCATGACAATATCAAGAGGTGATCTAATTAATGCTTGAATAGATAATTCTTTACTTCCCATTTGCCAAAACATCCAACTTGTAGTCCAACGATCACCATTCAAAACAGCTTTAGGTAAAATATAATTCTCAATCACAGTAATCAAACTTTGTTTATCATTTTCATCATGTGGCTTTGCAGTTCCACTATAGACTTTAGCAATGGCAATTGCCAATGCAACATCACCAACTCTACTGGCTAATGTACTACAACAATCAGCAGGAGCATCTCCAAGCAAGAAGAAATATGCAGCATCCATGAATCTATGCTTTCCTAACAATACAAAAGCATTCTTCAACGCGGCGGATTTCCACCTAGTTTGAGTGAAATCATTACTCAAAAACTTCAACATCTTCTGTTGCTCTTGATGACTAACCGTTCTCCATAATCCAATCAAAATTTGCTTTTTGTGAAGCGCTAAATAAAACAATGAAACCCTGCCAGATGGATCACGATTCTCACTAAATTCATTTCTGGCCGCATTTTCAATAATCTTAATTAATCTATCTGTTTTGATCCAGTATGCCAATCCAGTTTGTCTAATTGATTCCCAAGTCATCCTATGCTTATAGTGATCTTCTACTGCAGCAAGTAACATTTCTTTATTATCTGAATGTAATGCCCAATTAATATCACGCATAGATAGCTTAGTTTGTTTGGTTGATAATTGAAATAATTTAAATCCGATCATGAAACGAATACCATTATCATCAAGGCTTGGCAAATGCTTGGTCAATTCTTTAACAATTGCAACGACCGATATAAGCGTACTTTGTTGATGCCTGGTTAATAATGGCAACGAAATCTTCATCAAGTTTTCAGTCAATAGATCCGCCATTTCATCGTTAAATTTGGAGAATACGTCAATACTGAAAAGCTGTGACATTCTTCTTTGCAACGCCCCTTTGGCTTTCGGAGCATCTTCCTTGATGGAAATCCCCAGAGTACTATGGATCTCCTCTTCGATATTCATATTCAAGTCCCATGTAATTGCTTCACCATTACGTAGATCATGAAACAACTTAACCAAAATCTTTTTCACCGAGTTAACTTGACTCATAAACAAACCCTGAATGAGAAATTGTGGGTGATATATAGGTAATGGTCCATTCAACACTCGAACTAACTGCGAAATATCATAAACCATTTCTTCCATAGGTTTAGTCACAGTCTTATACCCGCCTCCATCATCTTCCTCTTCTACCTCGCTATCAACAACTTCATCACTGTCGCTCTCATCATCAACGCCAAACATACTAGGTTGCTTCCAGGATCTTCCTTCTGTACTATATCCAGTCATCAATTGTCGAATCATAGAATCAATTGTTCTAGAACCCAATTTCACCCATCTATCATCAATGAAAAATTGATTTCCACTCCCAATGATCAAATATCCTCCATCTAACCAAATCAGATCACCAATTTCATGAGATGTGTAATCGGAAATATCAATTTTTTTCAAGCAAGCAAACGTAGGTATTTTGTTAGTATAATCATAACGTAATTGAGTATACAACAATACGAATCGACTGAATCCAATCGATAAGATTGCATTTGAGGTCAGTTTTTCTGTGGATGCACTGATGAATGTCCAATCTAAATCTTTCACTGGTCCATTCTCTTCTGGGAAAGTTTCTTCATATTCCAATACACCTTGATTTACATCCCATACTGTCAAGACTGAGCCAGTTTCGTCAACAACGGCAAATTTATTTATAATGGTTGATCCATGAATCTTGCTTGCTCGCTTAATGTTGGTGACCAATGAGTGGGTAAGTTTCCATTGTAAGGTTTCGGTATTTGAATAATCAAGTGTATAACATCTCAATAGGCCATTTTCATCAATGACTGTGACTAAGCTTTTGGTCGAATCTTGTATAAATGCATCCACTGTCCCAATCTGGAATATCTTTTCATCCTGAGGGAGACCAGCAATATTTTGTGAATTGAATCCAATTTTTGTTATGAAATTCGACTTGCTATAACTCAAAGAAAGTCTCCATGCTTTGACAATATCATTCTCAAATACAGCGAAGATACAATATTGTTTCAACAGGGTAGAATTATCTGGGAATTCGGTTAATATGAATGCTCGTGGTTCCAGAAACTTGTCAGCTAAATCAATATCTTGTCTAAGGACCAAATCAGCCGGCTGATCATCATTGGTAGACCCATTACAATCCCAAACACTAAGGTGTCCATCTCGTTCAATTGATACCACAATATGCCTTCTTTTGTTGCCTATTGGAGGTTCAACGTCATTTATAATGGCAGCACTGGATATTCCTTTCTTGCTAGGGGTGATATCTCCACAATTTAAATGATCTACATTTAACTGGAATCTCTTTGTGACTGACATTAAATGATACTTATTCTCTGTCAATAGCATTGCTTCCCAAATATAATTATGTTCTGGAAAATTCAGGATAGATAAAAGTATATTATTGTTTGTGAAAGATGAATTTGACTTGACCACTTTTCTAATTGATTTAGTATGTCCTTGGAATTTACTTAATAAAATTATACCAGAATCCTTGGTAGGATCTAATAATTTTCTAAAATCAATAGTGTTAAATCGGATTGTATTTTTTATTCGATCATGAATTATAATTGAAAGTGCGTGGATCCTAGGATCATTATTTAAAACTGTAACATCTTTCATTAATACAGGGTGCAATACATCAGTGATATACTCTTGCGACTGGATTAACTCTTTTGTAATGACTTCAGCTTGATATTTTGATTTATGAATATCAAACAGTCCAAATGGGAAAGAATTCTCACTGAATTTATATGAAACATGATGATTAAGTGGCTTAAATTGAATATTACTTGGTGGATATTGAGAAATGTTTGTTATTGCAAAACATTTAATATCCCCAGTCTCTGAAATTACGAGCAATAAATCCAAATCATCTAGATTTAATCCTTCAAAAACACCAGAATTATGTAATTTTTTCAACTGTTGCATCAAGCTTGACTTTAGGAAATAATTTTCAATAATTACAATAGTATAAATATTGGGGAAACATTCACTTAAATCCAAAGTCATCCAATTTCGTATATGATTATGCCCATTCACTTCATAAGAAGCCCAGACGTGGAATTTAAAGTCATTTGTAAATGAATAAATGATATCACTACTATCGTCTTCATTCTCAAGATTTAAATATCCACGAATATTCTTGATATTAGCCATCGCAGCATCCGTTATTCGCCTTTTATGTTTACTGTTGCCGGGAGAACATTGATCAGCTGACCTGATCCTCCAATGAAATTTCGTCACATATGAATGGTTGGGGTGTTGAAGATAAGCAACTTCAAAAAGCGTATTTTCATTACCGTAGTTAATTCTTGTCCATACTTTAATAATACGATCATATGCACCACTGGTTGTAAAAATCTTGCTACCATTCGAAGTTATATCAATCGAAGTGACAGGATTGGCTTCGGCAGATTCCCATCTTTTATTAATTTTCAATTCCCCATATTCATCATACAAATGATACAAATATAATGTCTTGTCAGTAGCCACCACAAATTCATTCTCACAAATGGCCCATTTAATACAATTAACCAGTTGTTTATCTTCAACTTCGAATTCCATAGCTTGTTGCCACTTAGGTATTTTCATATATTCATTCACTGGTTTGAATATAACTATTCGAGATTCAATCGAGATCATAATAAATCCATTCAGGTCATTTACATCAATGGCATATGGATCTCTATCTAAATATATCGTTTGTAGATTCTTGTCTATATTGTCAGGATTAGGATTCTTATTGGATTCCAACACAGTTGCACCCGTGATGATTAAATTGTTACCTGACCCATAAACCAATATATGATGATTCTTCCAATTTCCCTGGCCAACGGAATACGGTGTCTTATTCACCTCTCCAGGTACAAATGTTATCGTCATACAAGTTCCTCTTTTATCTTCTTGTTTGAATTGAATGAACGAAAAGACGATTGGTTGGAAAGTAGGGGTGGACAGGTTAAAAAAATGGCAGCACGGGGATATTTCCAATTCCGGTCAGACTGCTAGACTAATCACGTGATACAACTTTTTTCGATTAAAACCGACCGGAGTTTGACTATTTTTCCAAATCCTTACATCGTATGATTAGAAATCTAGTTGAAGAGAGACCAATACATTCAAATATAACAATATGGGAGCAAGGTATGTATAGCCTATTCAATTCTGTTGATGACTGTTCGTATACTAACTAGTAGACTTTTCAGTTGTAAAGACCAAAGAAAAGCACTCGCCATTTGCTTACAAAGATCACCTTGCGTGCTAATAGAAAGAAATAACCCCAAAGATTGCCTTAATAACCCCGAATTAAAGAAAGATCTTCCTGAATTATGTATAGCCAATTTGAAAGCATTTATGGATTGTAAGAATGGTATGTTTGATATGCGTAAAAGAATGAAGGGAAATGCACCACTTTCGACCGGGAAATATGATGAGATTTATGAAAAGTTATCCACTGGTAACTTTGACCCTCATGAAGAAATGAGAAAGTTGGAAGTCTTGAATAGGAATTTATCAAAGCAGAAGCAACTACAAGAAGAGAAAGAAAAAGCCAGAATATCTGGACAATTTTAGATAGATATCATCGCTACTTGTATATAGTCTAATTATTGTGTCTACCTAAAATATCGCTTATAAAATATCTGGATAAGGGAATTTATGCCACTCTAAATAGGTGATTCTCTATGACCTTGATCTCAGGTACGTGTCTTTCAAAGAAACAAGTTTGCTAACAAACTTCTTAAAGATCGGATTGAATTTCGATAGATTAACAAACAACGAATTCAATTCTATCAATTTATCAACATGAGCAAGTAGCTTTTCCCTATTCTTATTACTCTCAAGTTGTGACTTTATACTTTCATACATTTCATCCAATAATCTCTGAAATTCCTCAGCTGTATAAATATTCTCTGAGTCCCCACCTTTCTTGCTAATTGATGCTTTAATCAACTCAAATATTTGTACCACTTTAGATAAATTTGCTTTTACTCTTTTCAACTCTATCAAGTTATTTATAGGTTGTGAATTCTTAGTTGTCGCTTCCAAACTTTTATCTATTTGTTCATTTATCGTCAGCAACTCAGATTGGAGAGAGATGATTGAATTGTTAAGAATATTGATATGATACTGTATTCTCGTCGAACCACCATTCTCTTCTTGTTGATCCCCACTATTAATTCCATGCGGGAATATCAATGCGTTTGATTTCTCCAACGTGTCCAATTTTTGTTTTAGATTATGATTAGACAATTCATTAGTATAATAATCCAAATGCGTTATTAACTCAGAAATATCGTTCGAGACATTTGATAATGAACTTTGGGAATATGTTGAGATTGGCGTGGCACTAGCGGTAGAACCACCTTGGTGAATTATTGATTGGATTAATTTATCGATATACGCCGAGGGATTAAAATTATTATCAAAGAACATCGTTAATGATTCTTCTATATTGCTATCCGATCCTGCTGAAGTGTTCCCTATCAATGACGACATGATGTATGTGTGTGTTTTGTGAGTGGCCCCTGGGTATCCTTGCTTCTGCTGTATGTTTCTTAGAAAGCTGAAAGAATTTTGTAGCGCGCACCAATTTTATTTTCCAATGTTTAGTGCATTGAAGTTAAGGAGGTTTAGGAATATTAGTGAGAATGGTAGTTAAGAACGATTACTGTATGACGCATCGCTTGTGATATGCATACCATGTAGTTAGGACCTTGACAAATATCAACATGCTTCAGAAATAACAATATGTAATCTTTATAGATCACACTACCTGAATAAACTTAGTATCTTAATTCTGTTGGGCTATTGTCGTATGGTAACTTCACTTCCGTTAAGTTTAGCCAGTAATTGGAAGTTACACGACAGCAAAGCCAGATAATGGAAGATCCAACATCAGGCAATTTCAGATGAAAAGGAAGGAATATGAATCTTGGCATGAATAAAGAAGATCATCATGAGATTCTATGGCTGTTTTAAGAAGGAAACAACTGTTTATTTAGATAATATAAAAGAAAGATGATTTGCAAGAATTATCAGTGAAGTAAATAACAAGTATAATTTATAGGGAATTGTATATGAAAGGGAAGTTCATTAAATTGCCAGATGTGTCTAAGTTGGAATCAATACTATTCGGCATCTATAGCATTAATCCGGAAAGTGCTTTATTCGCAGTATCTTGAATATCTTGCGATCCATATTAAGTAATTCAAATATGTCTCTTTCAACTAATATCCTGATAATATTTGATAATTATAATCACCAATATTAACTCAAAATTTTTCTTCTAAAGCTATAGCTTCAATTACAATGATTCAATCAATGGTGGGTTTTCACTAGCATAATAATCCTACAATGAGTTTTCCTATTCTCATAGTAATACATTCAA
>NW_026057356.1:0-37462 GCF_019202705.1 Hemisphaericaspora subhashii | reverse complement strand
TGTCGTATAGTTTCCTCATTTGTCTCAAGTGTAGACGACATTGTTTCTGCAATCTTCTTCGTGGGAATTGCGCCCATAATGAGAACTACCTCTTCACTTAATAGAAACATGAACTATTAGACTTAAATGGTCTAACTTGGTAAAACTCTTCACTTAGCACTATTGATGGACTCTACTTAGAAACTCTAGAGATATTCAAAGTATTCTTAAATTATCATTCATTTTATTTCACTAATTTTTCCATCTTTCATCCATACTAAATAAAATCTACAAAATTTATATAAAATTGGGGCAAACTTGCTAATTTATATTAACACCAAATTAACCTTTTTCGGGAGAAGTTCTTCAGTGATTTAACCCCTAAACTTAATCCCTTAGTTTTACCGATCATGGATCTCATCATGTGATTTCTTGTCCTTTGTGGGTTTTCGACCGTGTCGTAATAGTCGCGAAACCGACATATTTAAAAGTAATGTCGTGACTATACGACAGACTCCCACCTTTTGAAAGACCGGCACCAACAACCTTTCACAGATCCTTAATAACTCCTTCGCTAATCTTGAACACCACCTATTGATTAAATAAATCTTTAGTCGCCATATATTAAATGTAATTGTCCTTCTATCCCTAGCTGAGGTGCGATTGCTAATATCTCCTTTATAGTAACATCTTTTGGCCTATATCTCATTATAGTTTGGATTGTTCTACACTCGTATCTATTGGGAGGTAGATTATATAGAAGACGGATGAAATCATCTCTAGACATAGTAACACAAGCTTCTAAATGGTCTCGGTACTCTTCTTCGTCTATTTCGTCTCTTAGAAATAATAGAGTCTTTTCCTTGCATTCATCTTTCCATGCATCAAAATTAAGAATGATAGCTTTGAGGAATTGAAGCATTTGGTTGTCACTATCAAATGTTGACATATCAATAGCAGCTTTAAACTCAATAACATCGTACTCTGATTCCGGCATATTTAATTCACGAAAACATACGATAAATGGACTTGAGGCACTCTCTTTTAGGACATCTGAGGAATTATCCTGATTTTATAAGCAACCTTCCAAGTGGAAATTTGTTTTTGCGGAGTATTTATGGTTATGAACCTGTCATGTTCTTATACTTTAGGTGTGGCATTTTTTGTGGTAATTATTGTTGTTAATCTGTTGGTTCCTCCTTACTTTAACTAGTGACGGATTGCTTGTGATCAACAGTTCGTTTGTAGCCTTATGGTTGTGATGGTTAATATTGTGGATCAATGCTGTCTTTTTGGAACTACTTAAAGCACTTACTTCATTGGCCTAAGATTACCTTCAAAATGTAACATCATACTATCACTTAACGGCGATAGCTATCCAACAATTTTAATTATTTATTTTTAGACCGGCTTTTAAACTTTCTCTAATAATAGATTGTGTTTGAGTACTAAATTGATTGCCAAGTCTAATTGTTACCAATTAAGGATTCTCATGTAATTTGATTTACCATTTATATTCGGACTCTCAAACCCAATTTTCTCCCTAATGGAACTTATTTTTTGGAACTTGTTTTAATTTTTCCAAATTTAATTTGCTATGCATTAAACTCTTAAAGTTAATTCATAAATTTTACCGATCCTTAGACATTTTTGAACTCTGTTGTCCTTTGTTGCCTTTAGCGGTGTCGCAATAGTCACGTAAATTATGTGTTTAGAACCAGTGAAGTGGCTATTACGGCAGACTCCCACCTTTTTACAGACCGGCCACCAATTATCTCTTCAACACCCCCGTCAACGGCCCCCCTACCGAATTTATCTTTAAATGAAACACCATCAATTGATAATTGACTCATAGTACCTTTTCGATTTCATTGATTGAATCATAGTACTATTTTGAGTTTGTTGTAGTACTTTCTAAATTGTTTAGTACTATAACTTAGCAGCATTTACTTGAATGGCATTGTTCCTTAACCGAGTGACCTCTTGTTTGTCAAAAATTTGTAAAACAACAGCCCATGTATATTCCAGAACATTAGCATACAAGCTAATTGACTGATTAGTACTTAATGTAATTATAACTGAGGTTGAAGTCATGGACAAATTCAAACTTATTTTGGTGTAACTCATTTCATTCAAAAAGAGCATTACCTTGATCACTTTTGGTAGTTGATTCTTTTGGTGAGGGATTGATATTTGTGATTTCGCTGATTTCTCCTTGTCTTAATTGATTTTGGATTGTTGTTGATCAGCATATTTTTTGTTGTGGTTTTATTTATTTTATGATTCATTAATTTCATTAGTTGTTGTTGTTTTGATGTTCTGTTTGTGAATTTGACTCTTTAGCTTTGGTGGTTGTGCTCATGGAACTTTACCAACATCAACCTTGTTAGCTTTGTCCTCGTTCTCTTCATCAGACTTCTCCAAATATGATTGGTTGTTTGTCATGAATGAATTTAACATTGACTTATTAGATCTGAATCAAACATTGAATTAATTAATTAATTGAGAACTTCTTAGCAATGCATTTAAGCTTTGTTACATTGCTCTTTGAAACCTCATAGTAATATTTAAATTAACATCATATTATTTCTTTAAATTATAGTTTTCCAACAACTTTATTTAATTATTTAATTTTAGACTGACTTTTAAACTTCCTCCAATATTGGATTTATTGCCAAGTCTATTGATTACCAATTAAGGATTCTCACGGCATTTTATCTTCCATTTATTTGTGGAATGATTTCAAACCTAAATCTTCTCCCAATTGGAATCCATTTTCGGAACTCGTGGTAATATGTCCTAATTTTAATTGAATTTGAACTAAATGAAGCATTCTAAATGTACTCTAAACCCACATATTTGTGCACGGTCTGTGGTTGAGCTCACTTCATCATGTCAATTTATATCTCGTTGCAACATGTATAAATTTGGATAATAACAATATTATCAACTTTTCTCCTAGGAATTAAAATTTTAATTTGTTTCAGATTTCCCTAAGTACCACAGTTTTTCTCTGAAACTTTAATTGAATTTCATGAAATCTTAAATCTTCGGCATAAGTGAATATAACCATATTCTATTAAACTTTGAATCACCCATTGCCTATAAATGATCAGGCCTCTGGATTTTTGTAGTCTCCTGGTGGGGAAGCCAATTAAAACCCTGTCGTATAGTTTCCTCATTTGTCTCAAGTGTAGACGACATTGTTTCTGCAATCTTCTTCGTGGGAATTGCGCCCATAATGAGAACTACCTCTTCACTTAATAGAAACATGAACTATTAGACTTAAATGGTCTAACTTGGTAAAACTCTTCACTTAGCACTATTGATGGACTCTACTTAGAAACTCTAGAGATATTCAAAGTATTCTTAAATTATCATTCATTTTATTTCACTAATTTTTCCATCTTTCATCCATACTAAATAAAATCTACAAAATTTATATAAAATTGGGGCAAACTTGCTAATTTATATTAACACCAAATTAACCTTTTTCGGGAGAAGTTCTTCAGTGATTTAACCCCTAAACTTAATCCCTTAGTTTTACCGATCATGGATCTCATCATGTGATTTCTTGTCCTTTGTGGGTTTTCGACCGTGTCGTAATAGTCGCGAAACCGACATATTTAAAAGTAATGTCGTGACTATACGACANCCGGAAACGGAGCAGATGAAACCGACACCGGCGTAGGATGAAACTACATGCAGGAACTTTATGGACGGGTTTAAGGCACACCACAAACCCGATACGGCCGTAAGAAAAAAAGCTAAGACTCGTAAAATTTAGTATGAGGAAATGAACTTTGTTGAAATTTCGCACAGATCCGGCATATAAAATCAGCTATTGAAAAATTATTTTTTTGCACAATTCCTGCAAATACTGTTAAATTTTTTAAGTTTGCCTAGTGCGGGACTGCACCCCTGCATATTATGATTTCGTTACACAAAATCCATTTGCGGAACTGCCCAATGTAGTATATCCAGGTTGCGTCATTCGTTTTCGGCTATTGTCTATTCGGGCATATGGCCGATGGTACAAAACTGAAATCCGGAGGGCCGATAGCACAAAGCCGGAAAAATCCCACTATGCCCGTTGGCTCGTAAGATTCAAAGCACTTTTGTATTTTATATGTACTAACTTTTGACAAGCCGTCAACCTACTGAAAGGAGTGCAAGCACTCAGTCTAGGCTTACGGCACACGATCTTTTTCTCACACGGCTTCATGAAAGCCTGCCCCTGATATTCATACAAGGTCATTCTGAAATCGGAGAGCCTCGTTTTTGATGATTAAATTATATTATGGGGAAATGACTAAGGAGATAAAGATGGAAGATTGAAGTTACTTGTGGGGGCATGTCCAAAGATATGAAGCAACCGGCTAAAGATGTTTATTTCGTTGGTTTTGTTGATGAATACATGCGAACTGAACTGGACCAGTCCCCAATCTCCGTGTGAAGAAGGAAGATAGGGACAAAATTCGGTAGTACAGAAATACTGAGTTTGATGGAGTGATCGGTGATTAGAGGGAACACGTTCAAGATGGCTAGCAAGCTCTCATGTGTGTATCGTTCCATCATAGTCGCTGAAGGCACGTCTTGACCTACTTCTTCTTGGCTTTGCCCCTGGCTTAGCAGATGCTTAGCCAAGTGGGGACCTGTACTGTAATAGTGCCATCATGCTCGTAGTAACAGGAGTGATACTGACCCTTTCTATCATAGGGACAGCTTAGCAACTTGCGTTTGCTGTGGCCATGAGAAGGTCGAAATACTGCGTTGGGTCGCACTGGACGCTGCATGTAGCCAAGTGTCTTCCGTTCTGTTACGCTGGTTGTTCCCAGTGATAGCTCAAATATCAGACCTCAAACCACTCAATCATAGTTAGCTACGTGGAGTCCAGCACGGTATGCTGCCGATCAAGCTGGAGTGTGTCACACTAGGATAGAATGTGCCTTGGTGGGTCCGGACTGGTAGGACCCCTACGCGAAGGTGCGGTTTCTCAGTCGAGTAAGACCCTCGCTGTTGTGCTGGTCTAATAAGTACCTCTTGAACTTCTGTGCTTGGCAATGCTTGATAATTTTGGCATAATTTAGGGTGAAATTTTGTGTCATCGTCTTTTTTGTTGTACGCCGAACGGATACAAGTCGGGTGGGTATATTACAAGCGAGAACGTTTGGTGCAATTCAGTTGCGACTTGTTATTAGCAGGAATGGATCTCAGAACCGAAAACACATCATTTATATTGATTTAGTTGTGCTGATAATCATGTAAAGTATGCCCTGCTGGACCAATTACTTGGGAATATTCAACATACTTTTGGTTTTCAGGACGATAATTTGGGAGGTCTTTCCGAGCGCAAAATTGTTTATGGTCTAAGAGGGTTGTTGCAAACCCTGATTCGAAATGGCTACCCATCAGTAGCTAAGAACAGAGAGTAACGATACAAGCTATTTATTGATAGAAATATTAGTTCTTAAAAGGGCATATCTAACATATATACAATCAAGTCTCTAATACCTGCTGTCGCGCCTTATGTGGATATTTTTAACTTGACCGGCCAAGCATATTTGCTTTCATCACACTAAATTACCGAAGTTCAACTTCTTTGGTTTTATTTTCATTTGCGCTTTGGACAATTTGATAACCCTTCTTTTACCAGTCTTATTATTTATCATTTCCATATGGGTATCATAGTTTACCAGTTTGTGATTGGAATCTATAAACGGATTGCGCTCCTTCTGTATTGGATAGTTTGAAATAGTTGCATTTTCTAAGAACGGGTTCAGTGGTCGGTGTCTTGGAAGTCTTTTGGCTTCTTCAAATGTGGTTATTTCGTCATTTTCATATTCTTCTTCCGAGGAGGAAAAATCATTATTCGCAGATTTGCCGTACCATTCATCTACGGTTTTGTCATCAATAATTTGTCTTCCAGGAGTGTTGGGAGTACTGTTCACAGCATGATCCAATTCTTCTTCAAAGTTCATACTTCGACTGAGTTTAGCTAGTGACTCGATGTCAAATTTTGGTGGTACAAGAGAGACTGAATGTAATGTCGACCCGGCTGCTTTTCTTCCCGATCCGACCGTTGAAGGAGTAGGCAACAAAAGGCCAAATGTGTTCTTAATATTGCTTCCTTCATCATCTAATCGTAAGATGTCATGACTCTTTTTCTTCCTTCTGAAGGGGGACGTGATTTTGTGTTCTGGAGTTGTGGGATAAATTACACATCTAGACTGTTTCTGCACTGGAGTTCGCTGGATATAATTGGATGGGAATATCAAAGAGAGGGGCTTCTTAGTTGCAGTCAGTGGAGTTGGCAAATGATTAATCTGGAGGAAAGGATCAGGGGTTTTCGGAATAGCATTGGGCATCCCCAGTTGTTCGCAACCATTGATTCTTGGAATACGTGCCTCCCTTGATTGTCTTGGTGGAGTCTGGGGCGTCAGTGGTATCATAGTGAATTCGATCTGTTAGGGTTTAATGTAAAGAGTGTGGTTGAAAGGTAAGTGAAATGAAGAGGTTGAAGGAGTTTTTTTTCACAAGGATCTATTTTCATACACGTACTTAATTTGAAGTGAAAGGAGGTTTCACATGACGCGTCCAATTTTTGTTCCGTCTGAAAGAAGAAAAAATAGAAATGGCTGGCGTTGCAATAGTGGGAGAAAGACTCGGCAGCAGACATCCCACAATCACTAGTTGAGACAATGCAGATGCTCATAGTTTCTCAAAATTTTTGTTATTTAGTCTGTAGAAACAAATTAGCACAAAATTTAGCTAAATTCTATCTGGTCCCACTCTCTAGTCTCAATCCTGACTACGCCTGATAGATAGTCTCTATACCTTGATACAACGGTCCTCCAGTCTCATGATCAGCTGCAGCAGATTGACTCGGACAAAGGCATTGATGAAGGCAGTGATAGCTACGTTGGTGTGGCTCTTCTCCGTTTTCTCTTCTGGATGTACCAGCAGAAGGGCCCCTACATCCTCAAGAGGTTGGCCGCGACTAGATCTGCGCTGGGGTAAGGTCTCCCCACCAGTCACTCTGGTCTATGATCGAGATGGAGTCGTACAGCTCAAGAGCCATACTACTAGGGCTGGCCAACATCCTATCAGGGCACCTACTAATGGTGATCCTAGGAGGACTGGTCCTGCGCGTGATGAGTACGTCAACCGTAGAGCTACTAGGAGGGTTCATCCCGATCACAGGGGTAGTAGCGATACTGTGCCTAGAGTTCTGGATCTCAGTGATGCAAGCGTATGTGTTCAGCATCCTAATGATCGGGTACATCACGGACAGTGTGAACCTGTACTAGAGAGAGGGGGAACACTGACTTACGCGATAGCTGATCAGCTGTCCTGTTGATCCTAGCAGTGGGTACTTACTGTTGGCCGATCGCCCTGCTAGGAGGGTTCCGAACACACCTATACTGCTGATGGTGAGTGCTAAGATAAACCCATAGCTGTGGTCTAGCACTTCCACGCCCGGGGCGAACGATATCGTTGCTCAGCATTCCGTTTTTCTAACCTGCCTTGGCCAACAGATCCATCCCTTTCAGATCCTAAATCTGAAGCGACAAGGAATTTAACGAAGACCGTAAGGTTCGGAATCAATTGAAGTTCACAGTAATAAAAGTTGCATTCGTGAGACTTCTCAAAACTTATCTTGGAGAGAGTTTCTCTCACGATAACCGATTATGCGAGATCCACAGTTTGCAAGAAGGATCCTAGCAAGCACTAGGATGGTATATTCCAGGTTGAGCTCACTTGGGGGGGGGGGGCTCTAATGCTAAGACGTGCTTGCATTTTTCCAATATAAAAAAGTAAGGAAATATCGCATACGAATAAGTAGTATACGATATTATCAAAAGCGGTCGTCAAACTAGCGTCTATTGATAGAATTCGCTTCAGGGGTCCTAATTTTGCTTGTCTTGCTGTTGAGCTAAGCATAAAAGCGAAGGTGTGTATGATTTGCTCAAAAAAATCAGACACCCGAAAAACTACGTTGTCCAAAACTCCTACTTTAATCACTAACTTTTACTTTTGATAATCATCCTATTGCTGTAATAAAACTAGAAGAATCAATTATGCCAAGATTAGAAGAGTCCGAAATCAAGAAGTATTGGGAGATATTTCAAGGATTGAAGCCTGTAGATAATAAAGTCACTGGAGACAAGGTGGCACCAGTGTTGAAAAACTCACGGTTAGCCAATCCACAATTATCTAAAATATGGGAATTATCTGATATTGATAACGATGGGAAGTTAGATTTCGAGGAGTTTTGCATTACTATGAGACTAATCTTTGATTTAGTTAATGGTTCGATTAAGGATGTGCCTCAAGAGTTACCAAGTTGGTTGATTCCTGCGTCTAAACATGCCCTTATTGAAGCAAATAAAGCAATTAATAACAAAGGGAACCTCGCAGTTGGAGAATGGGATGACGATGATGACGGCTTGAGTGACGATTTTGATTGGTATATATCTCCAACGGATAAGTCAACATATGAAACTATTTATAATTCCAACTGTGATTCATTTGGAAGAATCAAGTTTGAATCATTACATGCACTATACGGTACATTGGCAAATGTCCCGAAAAGCGATATCTCCTCAGCGTGGAACTTGGTAAACCCTAAGTCATTCGAGACCATTGATAAAGATCAAACCTTGGTTTTCTTGCATATATTGAATCAAAGAGAAAACGGCAAAAGAATACCTCGTGGTGTTCCTGCAAGTTTACGTGCGACCTTCTCTAAGGAAGTGCCCAACTATGATCTTAGTGCCCAGTCTCAGCCACAATCTACCACAGCTACGCAAGCATCCAAACGAAGTTTTGCGGAGAATTATCTTAGCACCATCGGACAAGGTTCCGCTATAAGAAATAAAGGAACAGACTTCTCGTCCACAGAAGGAACAGACTGGGAGGAAGTTAGATTAAGACGCGAGCTTGCAGATTTAGAAAAGCTATTAGATAAAGTTCAAAGCGGGGCTCATTCAAGTCAGAAGGAGAACGAAGATAACATGTTGATCAAGTACGAGTTTGAACAATTATTGAAGTATAAGCAAGATAAATTAAATCTGGGTATGGCGAATGGAAGAAATGCTGACGATTTAACTCAAGTTCAAACGGACGTGCAAGATATTCAAAATCAAGTCTATTCATTAGAGCAGTTCTTAGACTCAAAGAAGCAGGAATTACGTCAACTAAACCAGCAAATTGATGCATTGCACAAGTAAAAGGCAAGCGCTTTTTTTCATTATCGTTTATAAACTAAATAGGATTTATCCGTACAAGTAATAAAGACAAGCTATATAACTTCACTGCAAAGAAAGCAGAATAAATAATATAAAGGGTACCATTGGGTGATGCATCTATTTCTTTTGCTCGCCTTCCTTTTCTGGCTCCGGTTCTGGAGTTGGCAATTTGAAGGCTTCTGGAGTGAAATCTTTGCCTTCACCCACAGGTTCCCAAACAGCTGAGCCAACAGAAAAATTTCTCCATGCTTGAGTCAATTCTAATGGTTCATAAACAACCCTTTTTTTCTCCTCATCGTATCTTACTTCGGTATAACCAGTGGTTGGGAAATCTTTTCTTAATGGGTGACCTTCAAAGCCGTAATCGGTCATAATTCTTCTTAAATCTGGGTGTCCTTCAAAGAAAACCCCAAACATATCATAAGTCTCTCTTTCAAACCAATTTGCACCATGAAAAATTGGAGTAATAGAAGGAACTGGGCTGGTTTCATTTGCGTAAGTTTTGACTCTAATTCTAGAATTATGTCTAACAGATAATAAGTTATAAACAACATCAAATCTATTTGTTCTTGAGGGATAATCTGCAGCCGTAACATCCATACAAGATTTAAATTGTGCTGAAGTATGGTTCTTTAAGAAAACCATAACTGGTCTAAGTGCAGATGGAGCAACGTAGATAGTCAATTCATCTTTCCAAACTGAAAATTGTTGGATATACTTTGGTAAACATGCCATAATATATGTTCCGAATTTATGCAATTCTTCAATTTGAACTTTATATTTCTCGGTCGGATTAACTAATGGAACATAGTTTTCTGTACTCGGCTTCTTCCTTGCCAAAAAGTTTAAATCAACTAAGTCCTCTTGAGCACGGCACGAGGTAACTGAGAATGCTCTCAAGGTACCAGATAAACTTCCACGACTTATTAATCTTGATGCTCTTAAAAATGATGATCTGGATATCATAATGCAAACTAATTTCCCTTTATATGTATATAAATGTAGTAGATATCTTCAATAACGGTTCAAATTATTCACAATGATTAGAGGTATTGAAGTATACCGTAAAGCGGTCTCCAATATTTAAAATTTTTCGCAGACCAAGTTCTTTTTTCTATGTAATTGAAAATTGAGGAACTGCAATTGGAGGAATTCTGCTGATTGGTAGTGCGAAACACAATATCAACACCGTCGAGATGTGTCGGGGAGGAGTTTACGTCTTATCTTTCTCCCCCCCATACTTTAAAGCATTAACTATTGCATTTGGTAATGCTTTTTGGAAGAACAAAAGATAACTATCTCATATTGAAGTTAATTGCGAACAATCTTTCTTTGCAAGCTCATTGCATCTATTGGCAATGAGAACGATTAAACTATGTATTAAAACGTAAATAACTATACAAATAATATATCAACCAAATACAAGCATATTCATTATACGGATCGCGAATTCTTTGTATTGGAATTACCAGCAGTAGCACCAGAAGCGATCCCACTAGTGCTATTGACTTGCTCTCTAGGTTCCAAATTCAACGAGATTTGATATTGTTCTTCAATGGGAGGGCATTTTTCAAACCAACCATCAAGGTACCGTTGAATTTCATTCACTTCTGTAAAATTATAGCCAATGGTTTTGAACCTATCAATCCCACTAACAATTTCACAAGTTTTTGCACGTTTGGCAAAGTTTATCATCCGGGTTCTATTGATTAAGCAGTCTGGATTACCATGATAAACAAATGTCAAGTCAGACAAGTAAACCCCAAAAAATGGAACACAAGGTTCAGACCCAATGAATTTTAGTACATCTCGATATTCATTAAAGTTTCTTGAAGAATTCATTAACTTATTCATATTTTGCAATTGAGACAACGAATCAGCACTGACATATTTCCATGTTTTCCTTAATCGATGGATTGGAGAAGAATACAAAGCCGAAATAATGGCGGTCATGGATGAAAAGTTATTGTACTGCCTACACTTTTCTGCCACTTGGATGAAATAACGGATAATCTGAACACGCTTTTTAGGATCGGGCTTTCTCAAGATCATATATGCAACAAAATTAGTGAGCTGATTAGAAGCCTTAATAAACGCAGTAATGCTATCAATGTTCTCATTCAACCCAGATTTCTTTCCCCAGACTTTTGCTAGACATGCAAATTTGGTTATTTTGCAATACAATCTAAATTCACGTAAAGTCAACTGTCTTGCTAATTCAACATAGTCAATATCCAATAATCGGACTTTTCTTCCTAAAGATGACCCTTTTGTTAATGGAGCTGGTGGTTTTAAGTCAGGTATAACTGGTTCTCTCTCGACATAAACCTGCTGTCCATTTAACAACTTGTTTAGATCATTAGCCAACATCTTTCCAATGGAATACGATTGAACAGGGGCTGATCGGGCAAAAGCCAACCACTGCTTTATGATTTGCTCATTGTAGTATGACTTTGACCAATGCTTCTCCACTAATAACTTCATTATATTCATTACCCTCAATCGAATGGGGTTTTGTTTCTTGGAAATCCATATGTTATATTCTTCATAACTTAACCCCTCGGGAGCTTCTAAATCAAATCTACTGATCAACAATACAATTAACTCACCCAACGACATCATAGACGCAAAGGTCAACAAAAATACTTGATTAAACGAACTGTCAAACATATCATGATGGGTCAAATGTGCCACAAGGGCTTCTTTACTTCCTCCTTTGATGTTTCCCTTAACATCTAACAATAAATCATATTCGTCGTCACCTTCAAGATACCATGCCACATCGGCTTCTTTTTTGTGTCCACCGCTGTAATATGAATGTTCTTCAGATTTTTCAGTCAGCATGGTGTTATTACGTTCCATCACTAATAGCTGAACATCAAAATCATCGTGCATTACTCTTGTTGCATAATTCAAGATAGTGTCTCTTTCTTCAATCAATTGCTGAATAATGGTCAACATCTTGTCGCATAGTTTAATTCCATCCGACAAATAATCTGATAATAGCGTGTCTGGATTGAGGGAAATTGCTTCTCCCTTCCTATGGTTGATTTTTTCCAAGAGAATGTTCGATAACAACAACGCGGCCTTTTCTGTGGGTGCTTTCAAGATATCACGATTGTAAAACAAGGGATCTTCATCTTTCAAGCCCTTGAATACTTCCGGATCTTCTAAAGTCAAAGACTGTGTGGCCATCATGATCCTGAGAATCAAATCATGAAACTCTTGCTTCAAGTAAAAAAATTCTAGAACAACTGGATAATCAAAAGTCAACTTCGAGTTGACAGATGGGCTATCTTGCATCTTTGTTATATCATCTGAAGATCCTATATTTGAGTTATCCCCTGGCTCGTTCTCTTCATTGGAAGCATATCTCTTAATTAGACAGAAAACAGTAAAATCAAACGACTCCACTATATCAATCATGGAGCTGGAATTATAAAGATATTTATAAATTAATCGCAAAATTTGTGTATCTCTATCATTCTTCAACGATTCATTATAATAGTCTAAATCCTGAACTTTCGGATCAAGGAATTGCAATGCTTCATTACTCAATTTGATCATTTCTTCCATATATTGATATACAGAATCATATGCTTGATGGTCTACCACAATCTTTGTATGATATCTGTTCTTTAGATCGTCACCACTGACGTTTAGTACAGGATTGTTTGTTGTAAAAAATGGATTACACCAATTACCTCCATTAAACTCATCCATGAGAAATCTTGGATATGATTGAGGCAATATATCGTATCTATCGTCACCTTCATCTTCAGATGCATCAGACGAGTCATAATCGGACCGTTTTACTCTTTTCCCACGACTTAATTTAAGGAAAATCTTTATTAGAGCATTCATATTTTTCCTCAATTTCTCGATTTCAAAATCCAATTGATCCATATACGTCACAAAATCATCTCTATTTCCGTCTTCTCCAAGCTTGATTCCCTCTAACTTATCGTAGAAATTTGCGTCATCTCCCGTTCCGTGTACACCAGCGGCGACTGACGACATAGGTGAAGCATTGCAACTAGCGGCAGATTTATTTAACTTGGATATGTTGAAAGTGAACAATTGATCATCAGTTGACCCTAGGGAATGATGTAATATACTTAAATGTAAGATTCCGTTTATATAAATCTGAGAATAGCATGCACCTATCCTTTTCAACTTACGCCTCACAGATCCTTCATACTTTGTATCAACAAAATCATCTTGATTTAATCTTGAAGAAGAAAGCACTATTGATAGTAACTTATTTAATCTTGCAAAATGTGTTCCAAACAATTGCCTATTCTGTTCCTTCAAAGATTTTGTAGTCAAATCTAAAAGATAATTGAATTCATCTCTTAATTTAGTCCAATTGCTAACGTCCGTGATATGTTTGTAAAACAAATTATCCATAGAAAAGAAAGGTCTGTTGAAATGATGGTAAGACGATCCAGAACTCTGGGTTGCCACTGATGAGTGTGAGTCACGTTTTAAGGCTTCAAAATTCGTTGATGAGCCAGCTCTCTGACTTAGCATACTATCACTACGCTGTTGTGAACCTTGTATTTGAATAATTGAGGCGTCAGTAATGGTTTCGTTATCTGGGTATTGAAAATTTGGAGACATGTCATTCACATCAAAATGGGACATCGGAATTGTACTGCAGTATGTATTCAATTGTTGACAGTAAAAGATATAGTCACCTTTCGTTGTAATTCGAGGAATCCAAGTAAGGCTGTGGTGATGAATTTCTTTATACTCTTGAATTAATCTTTCTGCTTCCTCAACTTCAACCGGAGTAATTTCTTCATTCAAATCGTTTGCTGGTAATGTATGTGATATAGATGAGTCCTGAAACGTGGGAGTATCAAGTTCTACAGTATCGACTGTCACGGTTGAATCTCTTGCGCCCTGGGTATCGAGAGTACTAGAATCATGAGCTTGAGGTTGATGATATTGATGCGAAGCATGTAGATGTTGTTGTTGCTGTTGTTGTTGTTGTTGTTGTTGTTGACTATACTTTGAATCGGATGGAATACTAGTTTCTGAACTAGCAAAACTTACCACTGAGTTCTTTCTTGTGGAATTGGCAGGGCTATTTTTTTCAGAATCACCCAAATTTTTCTGTAAAAGATTTGTAAATGATGGAATTAAAACATTTGCTGCTGTATTTGCTGCTGTAATTGAATCTAATTCTTTATTGTCTTTAAGCTTGTTCAAAACCGGTTGAACATAGTTAACAGATCTGACATAATTATGTGGGAACCATCCTCGATGCCACTCTCCAGATGCACCCATGAGAACCCCATCCCACCATCCAGTCCCTGATTTTGATAGAACATATATGGTATCACCTAAATTCAAAGGTAAATGTGAAGGTTGAGTTCCTGGGAAATCATATAAAGCAATGACTGTATCTAAATGCTTTACGGGTTCATCGGCCGTTGTGTCATTATCATGAGGTGTTATTACGTCTGGCGCTATTTCATCAATATATTGACTAGCCATTTGGATCTGTTTGCTTTCGTTTGGTAACTCTTCTTAGTTGGGTGTTTTCGATTAAATGAATTCTCAATTATTCCTTCAGTATTCAATTTCTAGTTTGTTCAAGTTGTGTGTGGTTGTTGCATTTAAAAAAAAATGAATCGTTTCTAGAGAAATGTTTTTTTTTTTTCCCCCTGATGAAATTCGTTACAAGTTTTAGATTTTCGATTGATTTATTATGAACTTTCTAAACTAATTAGAATTTGTTGGGTTTAAAAATTGACGAAGAATTAAACAAACCAAACGATTGATACTAAATTTGCTTATAGCTATCTGTATAAATATCACTATTAGAAAGTAAGCATGTCATTATTCTTTAAGGCTCCATTAGATATTGAGATCAGATTGGATAATGAAGAATCAAGGAAACATATAGATGTAAAAACACCGCAAGGTAGATTGGAAAAACTACCAATTTATAAAGATGGAGAATCAGTGAAGGGAGTTATTACATTACGAACGAAAGAGGGTAAAAAAGTAGAACATCTAGGGGTAAAGGTACAGCTATTAGGATCAATTGATACTAATATTGATGGTATAATATCTTCGGATTTCTTATCATTGGCCACTGAGTTATCAGCTCCCGCCCAATTAACTCATCCAGAATCTTATCCATTCGAATTTAAAAATGTTGAAAAGCAATATGAAAGTTACAGAGGGAAAAATGCTAGATTAAGATATTACGTAAAAGTTACTGTATTGAGAAAATCATCTTCGGAAATAACTAGAGAGAAAGAGTTATGGGTGTTTCATTATGTGTCTCCTCCACCACCATCATCTATGTCAACATCGATTGCAAATGCATCTGGCAATACCACTGGATCTCAGTCAAATACTTCGGTTTCAGCAACACCATCAAAAGAAGCACATAGTGTTAAAATGGATGTTGGAATTGAAGATTGTTTACATATTGAATTTGAATATTCCAAATCTCGTTTCTCTTTGAAGGATGTCATAATTGGAAGGATTTATTTCCTATTGGTAAGATTGAAAATCAAACATATGGAACTATCATTAATTAGAAGAGAAACGGTCGGGGCCCCTCCAAATCAAATTACAGACAGCGAAACCGTTGTCAGATTTGAAATTATGGATGGAGCTCCAATCAAAGGAGAAACAATCCCAATAAGATTGTTCTTAAATGGCTTTAACTTGACTCCTACTTATAGAGATGTCAATAAGAAATTTTCCACTAGAACTTATTTATCACTTGTTTTGATTGATGAAGATGCTAGAAGATACTTCAAACAGAGTGAAATAATACTTTACAGGGATCAATAGAGTGAACCTTCTTTTCTGTCTATAACTTATATAGCTGTAATTTATTTCATTCTGGTGATTAATAAGCTGTTATTATTTTGGTTAAAGCCGCCTCCCAAAAAAAAAACAGACCCAATTCTCGGCTCCCTTCCTCATCGACCGAAATGAGAACAATTGGTGTGGTAGTAGGTTACACATCTGATATGGGCTAAACCACAATTACGACCGCTGCAGTAATTTAGATGATATAGAACGCCTTTATCAAAAGAAATTTCGCATATTGTTCGAGTAGATTTAATAGACAAGAATTAATATTGTGTTAGGATAAAATAGAAATATGAATCAAGGTGGAACGCCATCCACGGCTCTGACACGAATATCATTCAACTTATTTGCAAATAACGTAATAAAAAATGATTCATATACTGAAACTCTTCCTGAATTCGCTTATACCAACCAAAAGAAGAATAGCAATCCAACGGTAACAATATCAACCGCCAGTATTCGTGCCATAATATACCAGTTACAAGCATTGTATTTACGTACACCTGTGAAATTATTTCGACCTTCTCGATTTGATTACTTAGCACAAGTTAGAGAACTAGCTGATAGACATGATAATATTTCCGAAAAGCCATATCGATTCAGAACTCATTCTTCAATTGGAATGTTAATTAATGTAGTTAAGAAGGAAGGTTGGAGATTTATTCCTGACCAAGTACTTCCTCCATTAATAGCCAATTCAGCAACTGGGTTGATACTATATGGTACCTACTTGGCAACGTTAGATCATTATAATAAGCAACATCACTTTCACACCCAACCTATGCATTTCAATTGGTATTCTCCGATTGACACTTGGAGAGCTGGATTTGTAGCTGGGGCAGTTCAATCATTGGCTGCTGCACCAGTTGATGCGATCTATACAAGACTGACAGTTTCAGAAATGTTAGAAGGAAAGCATCAAAATCTTTGGTATTTTGGATTACATAAACTAAAAGAAATTGGGGTGTTTGGGGTGTTTGCAGGGTATGGATTCTCTTTGATCAAAGAATCACTTGGGTTTGCATTTTATTTTTCAACCTTTGAGATTATCAAGACCGAAGGATATAATTTGACTTATAATATGATACAATATTATAATAGAAGCGAAGAAATTATCAAAAGAAAATTACAAAAAGTTTTTAAGTGGGATGAAGATCAAATTGATGAAAAGTTAGAAAGATTGGAACGATATAGACTGGATAGAATTTTAAAATCGACATTCATATTACTTGCCGGAGCCTCTGCAGCATTTTCATTATTGGCTATACAATACCCACTATCAAAGATTCAAAAGATTCATCTTTCAAGATTGGAAGCGTTGGATGTTTATACTTCTTCAAGGCATATGTCAAAACCATTCGTGAAGCTATATTATAATTCATATATCGAAACCTTCCACCAGGTTTCTCGAATGAAGCAAAAGGCAAATGTTGACTGGTTCCAAGCAGCATACAAAGGGTTTGCCCGAAATGCTTTAACAACAATTCCAGCCACCTCGGTGGCATTGTTGGTATTTGAAATCATGCGAACCAAATTGGCTGACGATTTCGATGATAATCAGTTTTTACAACCATAGAAGTCTATCTTTGTACATATATATACATGTAGAGTGAGTAGAATTGTTTATTTTATTTATTATATTTATTTACAATTTACATTAACCGTCTATTACGAACGACCAGTTTTCTCTAAATAAGCTTTCCAACCCGCATCTCTATACCTCTTACCTTCAACATCAGGATCTCTTCCTTTACCAAACAATCCTCTTCCAACAATAATAACATCGGTACCAGTGCTTATAACTTCATCGACGCTTCTATATTGTTGTCCCAACCCATCTCCTTTATCATCTAAACCAACACCAGGAGTCATGACAATCCAATCAAACCCTTCGTCTAACCCTCCCATATCTCTTTGAGCAATGAATCCAATTACGAATTGTTTGTCTGATTTAGCAATTTCGATAGTCTTCTCTGAATATTCACCATATGCTAATGAACCCTTTGAAGATAATTCAGCCAACATTAATAAACCCCTTGGTTGATCGGTGGTTTCTAATGCACCTTGTTTTAAACCTTGGACGACACCAGTACCAGTAACACCGTGAGCATTTGTGATATCGGACCATTCAGCTATTTTGTAAACACCACCAACATATTGTGATTTAACAGTATTTCCAATATCAGCAAATTTACGATCTTCAAAAATCATGAAATTATGCTTTTTTGACAATTCTAGTAATGGTACAATAGTACCGTCATAAGAAAAGTCATCGATGATATCAATGTGAGTTTTGACTAAGCAAATGTAAGGGCCCAATTTATCTATTAAAGTTAAGAATTCATTGGTAGTCCTAACATCAATTGAGGCACATAAATTGGTTTTCTTGGATTCCATTAAGTTAAACAAACGTCTGGCTACTGGAGATGGATGAGCATCTGCTCTTTCGGTATATGACCTTGTGTTTACCATATCTGTGTTTGCTTCTGTTTGGCCGTTGGGGTTCTTCACTTAGATCATCGCAAACCTCTTGAAAATTTTGGGATGCGGTTCTTCGAGACTTTGGATGTCGTAAACATTGTCGCGACAATTGCTTCTCTTGTCGTAAGAAATTAATAAATAAAATATATACTAACACTCCATCTATTAAGATATCAATAAACATTTTCAAAAACTATATAGCTCCTGAAATGTGAACGAATCATTTATTTTCAGATACGAAATGTTATTGTCTTAAATTAACATCTAGAATTACTAAATAGTAAATAAAATTAATTACACATTAAATATTACGTAAAAAAATACCCAAAATTTTGCAGCCATGTCAATATAACAAGAATCCACTATTTTCTTGATATTATTGATTTGATCAGTTACTTTGAAGAAACATTTAGAGAAGATTCGCCTGAAATATCTACTAAAGTTTCCCTAATTAGAGATCTGTTCCTAAACTCAATGACTGATTTCACCTAGTTAAACGCATCCAGAAACACCCAAGTATGCATATTTGGGCGTCGAAAGAACAAAAACAGATTCATCCTTAACAATGTCACTTTCCTGCGTTTAGTACAACAAGGTTGACTGTTGATTGTTTGACTGTTTGTTGATGTCAAATTGAAAATCTATAATTGTGAACTAGTATTACAAAATATATAATTTAAAAAGATACAACCTTTTCTTTCTTCTATAATAGCTACATATAATTATGTCCGAGTATTACCTATAAAACTACTGCTGTTGGCTTTTTCCCTGCTGTTCAGAGTTATCAGGAAGAAATTCGTCATCAAGCTGAATCTGTGTTTCAGCCTCTTTCTCTTTTTCTTGTACATCACTTGCATCTACCGGTTCTCCATTGAATTCCTTTTTCAATTCTGGATAGATAGCACCAATTATTGCCCAACTACTTTTCCAAAGATCTTGTTTTGCTTCTGTTAATGATTCATTACTTTGTAACACCAATATCATATTTTTTAACAATTCTGAACCTGATTCATTAAATTCTGATCGTTCATTTTTAGATTCAAGTTCATATAATTTTGCAAAATTTTCTAATAAACTCATCCAGACAATTTCAGTTTCATTATCCTTAAAATCATCAATATGCTTTAAAAATACTTTACTAACCAATGAAAATGAATCAAATTGCGTTTTGGAAAATCCATTAATATCAGTTTGGATTATGTCTAATTTGGTCAATTCAGTTAATAATGGGAGTAATCCATATTCAAAAATCCCAAAGGCAGATATATCATCATTATTCTCGAGGGACAAGGATATTGTTTGGAGTGATTTCACAGCAAAGTCTCGGACCTCGCGACAAGGATTAAAACATTGATGAGCTAAGGCTTGCAAAAGAGAATATGACATTCCCTTTTCACTAAATTCTTCTCGTCTTACGATTGGACCCAATTCTGAAGTTAACTTGATAGATCTTTTCGAAAGCTGGACCAAATCTTTAAAATATGTATTATCAATCAGTGGATTTCCCAATTTATCATTCTCTTGTTCAAATTGGGATCCAATTGCTCCCAAGGACGATATCTCATCCAACAACCCCAATACAGAAACATAATTCTGGGGAGTAATATCTCCAGATGCATTTAATATAATACCTTCAACAAACTGAAGAACATCATTGGCATATATTTGAATAGACCCAAATAATCTTAAAGACTTCCAGTATTCTTCCTCATTAAGAAGAGATTTACAACACCATGAGTCATCGTCAACTAAAGATAATAACGGTTGAAGTATTTGTGAACCTTGTTTGCTAATCATTTCTTTATCAAATGTTTCCAAAGATTTAATCGTTGGTACCAACATATCTGTTCCTTCACTATATCTAATCAACAATAATTTGTATGTCACTAATCTTAATTGTCCCTTTTTGGATATCTCTTGAGGATCAAGTTTGGCAAGAACTTTATCAATTAAAGACTTTTCATGCAATAACAAACAGAAGCACACACAAACCTCCAACAAGAATAACGTCTCTGTTTCATAAAATCTTTTTGTCTTTTCAGAATGTTCAGGTAAAGCATTCAATAATAATTCCACAAATAATTTCAAATCATCTGGTTCGCTTTTTGAAATGATCCCAAATATACCCGCAATATTAAGTGATTTAACACAATCAATTGTTGATAATGCTGATTCAATTTCCGAATCGGTAGGTTCTGGAGGTTCATCCGAATAGCCTTTCAAAAATGATGAAAATGTAGATAAAATACCTGAATTATTTAATGGTTTAGTCTTTTTGATAATAAAACGTGGTTTTACTTTAGGCAATGGAGGAAGCTTAATTTTCTTTTGGAATTCACTGAATAAATTAGGATTCACTAAACAATTTTCAAGTAATCTTAATATTATTTGTATAACTTTATTCCAAGATGCAGAAACTCGACAATCATTCTTTTTAATTAGTCTAAATAAAACAACCGCTGATAATTGTGCTTTGAAATCGCGACCAAACCATACTGCCAAATCACTAACTGTAATTTCTTCATTTTTCTTTTCAATCTTAATTTGAGTAATTGGGATTTCAGTACGTACAGTTTCATCATTGTTCAACATTTGTTGGATTGCCCCTGGATTCATCAAGGAACTTAATTCCGATAAAGAATCAATTAATTTATCTGTGAAGGTATCTAATCCATACTGTAAACAGATATTTGCAATTTTGTCAATCGAAGACATCAATCTAGTAATGATATGATCATCAGAAGCTTCTTTGAATACCCTAAATATCGTATCAATCAATTTTTCCACAATTGCCCCAAATAATTCTTTATCAAATTGGCATAATTCAACTTTACTAAAATCATATTCAGGTTGATGAGCAGCATTAAAATCTTGAGTTGAAACCATATTATTCCAAGCATCATCAAACCATTTTTCAGTTCCATGATGTTCTTCAGGCATGATAATTTCTCGATCTTTAATAGTCAGATATGTTTTTGAGACATACCATTCTGGGAAATCGCCACCATTATAAATACCCTGAATATTTCTTCTATAATCTTCAAAAGTCATTTGTTTTTTAACTTGTGGATTATGTAAATCAGTGTTCAACATAATAATTGAGTATGATAATATAAAAACAGCTTCGGCATCAGGTCTAACTTGTTCAAAATTCTCACTGGTTACACTACTTCGTTTGGAAGGAGTACTTGGGTGGGGCTCAGAAGTTGTATAACAACTAACATATTTGGTAGCAAATTGTTCAACCACTCTTGCAATCTGTTGGGATTCTCCAGGTAATCTAAAAGTTTTCAATAAGATTCTTAATGCTTCATCAACTCTTAAACCTGTAAAATCAAATAAATCTATAAAATGTCCAAATAATTCCGAATTACTTGGTTTTGTTAAAAATTCTCCCAACATTCTTTTATTTAATCTACCAGATTTTGAAAAGAAAAATTCAGCAACTTCACGTAAATCATTTTCATCTTTAATAAAACCTTCAGTTGCTAATGATTTAATCCCCTGCAGAGGTTTTTCATTTAAGATATCTGTACATCTAACAAATGCTGTTTTCTTTTTCCTTTTTTCAATTAGTTCATGTAATGGTAAAAGGTTTTTATTTTTCCCCAATGATTTGGCTCTTTCATTGGTACAATCAATAAATGATAAAATTCCTTCTAAACAAATTGGTGGAACGTTGTCAGTGGAAACTATTGCCGATTCTGGTAAAGCGAGTTTACATAAAAATTCCAAAATCTTAGTTGCTAAATCAGATTTTTCAAAATCACAGTCATAATCAATAAAAAGACTAGTGAAAAATACTGGAGATTTTGTCCATAATAAACTTAAAGATTCAATCAATAATTCTTTAGATTGTGGATTTCTAATGGAAATACTAGCTCCTTTGATATTTTCACTTTGATTTGTAATTGTCGATTCTGGCAAAATAGATTGGAAAATTAAAGATAACGATAATTCAAATTGTGGTTTTAATTGTGCACCTAATACAATTGCCATCGTTGTAAATAATTGAAGTGAAGCTTTTAAAAGTGCAGGTGAATCGGTAGTTGTTATAATTTGTAATGTATATTTTGAGATTGGATCGCATACTAAAGTCAATAATGCAGGATGCACAGCAATTACCAAACCAGATACTTCAATTGCGGTATTAATTAAGTTTAAAGCAAATACTCTTGTACTTTCCATATGTTGATATTGGTTTGAAGGAGAAATCATCGAGACTAATATTCCTAGAAATTCATTAATACAAACAATTCCATAGGATTCTTCAGTAAACTCTTCGGTATTATTTTCTTGATTGTTGCTGCTTTCCACTATTGCTTCCTTCTTATCTGCGGTTGCTGCTCCCACATCGAGTTCTTCCTGAGCCTCCACGGTCTGCTCTCTTGGTGTGTTTACACCAGATGGTTTCATATCAGTACCACCAATAATATCTTCCGGTAATTTTGTTTCTGAAAAATCCGTTTTTAATTCATCAACAAATTCAGTTTCTGGTTCAATATCTTTTAATTTACTGAAAATTTTAATTGTAATTGAAACCATTGCCATTTCAGCAGCTCTTCTTAATACTTCACTTCTTTTTTTATTACATGCCAAAGACAAACAGGTTTGAACTACTTCTGAAATTACTTCATTTGGTAATAATTCTGACAAATGACTTTGAATGATTTCTTCTAATAATCTTAAAACTTTAAGTAATATAGCATCATCAGTATTTTGATCAGCAGCTTCAAAACGACAATGAGTTAATGAAGAAATTATTTGAATTAATGAATTTTGCAAATTTTTTGATCTAAGGGAAATTATTTCATACCTTAAGAATTTTGAAATTGCAGTTAATGATAATCCAGTTATATAACCTGAAGTTGAAGATGATTTAATAACCATTAAGAAAGGTTGTAATAATGTCAAGCTATCAATATCATCTACACTTGTAGCTTCACAAAGGATTGATTTCAATTGTAAAAAGGAAGCTAATAACGGATTGTCATGAGAAGAAGAAGATCTATGAGCAGTAGATGATCTTCCTCCAATTGGCGTTCCTTGTCTTGAATAGTCTCCTCCTCGACTATTTTCATTACTACTTTTACCATTTGGATGAACACTTGAAGTAATACCTAAACTGCTTATTAATCCATCATCATCATCATCCCCATTATTACTACCAAATATATCACCAGCAGCTAAAATTGCCGCAACGCCACTTTGAGACCATCTATTCATTTTTCTCATAGCAGAAGCCATTGCCATACATTCGTTTATTACTAATGTAGTTGGATCCATACTAATGAATGGATAAGATCTAGGATAAGCAATAAAACTAGAAGTTGTCGTGATTTGACGTCTTGACATTAATGATGAAGACATTGGACGTGAAGTTATTGGAGAATCTTTAAATGAATTGATCATCTTGTATCTTCTTCCTTTTCTTCTACCTTCTTCTTTCTAAATAAACACAGTTAAATAAGATCTGATGTTATAATAATTAATTGTCTTTAGTAATTAATAAAGAAAAGATCAAATTGCTGAGTGGTAAAATAATTATTCGTGTTCAGTTTAAGATTTTTTCTGTCGCTGTTTCTATTTAAAGTATTTCAAATATTAACACATGAAAAGATATTCTATTAAAAGAATAAAAGTATACAAAAGTAACTCTATTTACAAAACGATAAGTTATAGGGAAAGGAAATATCATCCTTCCGGCTTCAATGAGGTTTTCTAGCCGAGTCAATTTTGGCTGTGTTACTATAGAAATTGGTTCATCTCAAGAACTAATTGGAAAAGATCACGCCGATTGATGGTGCCCCTGGCTTTATCCAATGGAAGGGTTATATACTTCTTTGATAATAACTCTTAAATGAAGTCCAAGGCAATCTCCATTCCTTTTGTTGTAATTTTTGATGGAAAACATCAAAATCATATTTTTCTAACTTATTTAAATATAAAGTAGTTGGAATTGAAACCATAAATGGAGTGAATATAACATCAGGTATATTCTTTCTCCATTTTTTACTACTTTTAATTAACAATTGATCATTTGGATGTTGATTTAAGATTTCTTTTATTTCATTCTTAGATTTCAAAAGTTTATCTCTTGCTGTTAAAATATGATCATTGGCAACTATTGCAGTTTCATAAACAACATTCTTTAATTTCTCTCTTATATCTTGTTGTTGTTGTTTATCTTGAATATGTCCTTGACATAATCTTAATACCGACTCTTGTGATAATTCAAATTTTGTCATTAAATCAATTGGTAATATAATTTGATTCCTCTTTGATGCATAATAATTTAATCCTAAAATCATAGAACCAATTGCTGTTGCTTGTCCAATATGAGCAGCAATATCACTTATTTTTGATTGTAAATCAGGTGAATACTCAAGTAGTTTAATAGCACTTGGTGATATACTCGGTGATAATAATAACCCTTGGGTTAAATAATTCAATTGCGAATAAGTACCTTCACCATAACTACAAATATCATTTACGCTATTAAAATTACCACCAGTTTTAAGGAAATGTTGACGAGTTGATAAAAATTGGTTAAAATAAGTTATATCCAAATTTAAATCATTCCTAAGAGCATCTCTTAACAAAATTGCAATTGGTTCTCCAATATCTTTATCATCATTATATTCAATAAAGATTTTATTAAGTAAATCTTGCCAAAATTTAAATTTCAAATCTGATGTGGAAACTCCTAATCTATTAGACATTTGTATTGAAGCTTTAGATGCAATAGATCCCATATTCTTACCACCAACATTAATCTTATTGATTTCAAGATTAAATGCTCTAATTGCTAAAAATGCATTTCTGGTTGGTTCAGGAATATATTGAGCTAAGATATAAGATGATCTATCATTCTTTTCTAATAATTGATTAATATTCTCTTGAGCATTATGTAAAAGCAATTCATAATTATTACCAGTTGAATAGAATCTGTTAACACTACCCTGTAATAGTATCCTCCTTCTAAGCATTTTTCAATATATAAAACCTTATCAATCCCAAATCTCATTCCATAATGTTTCCATTTTTTTAATTGCTAAATTTTTTTTCTTGACTCTTTCGGAATTTTTCACTTTCATCTTCACATCTTCACGTCATCATTCATTATCACCATTCATACCTTGTATATAGCAAACCCCTGTCACAATGAAAATAGAACATATCAGACCTCATGCCTATATGGATATAGTCATTAATGATACCAAATTAGGTAGAATAGTGTTTGAATTATATGATGATCTTGCACCCAAATCCACCGAGAATTTTCTCAACTTATGCAACACAACATCCGACAACCCTTCTTACAAGGACAATATCTTTCATCGTGTTATAAAAAACTTTGTAATTCAAGCAGGCGATATTGAAAATGGTCACAACCAATCAATTAATCAAAATCTGATCGGAAAAGGCAACATATCTACCATTGGTCCAATACCAGGGGAAAACTTATCCGAGCCATTAGATGAACCATTTAAATTATGTATGGCAAATGTCGACGGAGATGTCAATACAAATGGATCGCAATTCTTCATAACCACATATCCACAACCCCATCTAACCGGCAAACATTCCGTATTTGGTCGAGTCATACATGGGAAATCCGTGGTACGTGAAATTGAACAAATGAAAACCAATAAAGAATACATGCCTTTGGATAAGGTTATAATTGCCGATTGTGGGGAATGGAAAGAAGGAATGGAGATCCCGATCTTTAATGCCAGTTATGATACCCGTGGTGGAGATATATATGAGGAATATCCCGATGATGATGGACATATTGATAAGGAATCATCCGAATCGGTTTATTTAGCATCTGAACGGATTAAAGAAAGTGGAACTTTGTTGTTCAAAGCTGGTGAAAAACAACAAGCGTTTTTGAAATATAGGAAATGTCTTAGATACGTTATGGAATATATCCCCGATGAAGATCAAGAACCAGAATGGTTTAAAAAGTATTTGGAATTGAAGAAGAAAATATATTTGAATCTTAGTTTGGTTTGTTTACAATTGAAAGATTATCCCAAAGCAATAAATTATTGTACTTATTTGTTGGATATGACAAATATTTCTGATCCAGAAAGGGCAAAAGCATATTTCCGAAGGGGTTCATCCTATATCGACACAAGAAAATATAAACAAGCAATCGATGATCTTCAACATGCAAACAACTTGATACCCGAAGATAAATTGATTATCCAAGCAAAGGATAAAGCTGAAAAGTTATTGGAACAACAAAAGGCTCAAGAAAGAGCCAAATATTCTAAATTTTTCGGTTAATCCAACGGAAAGTTGTAATATAATATGTATATATACTAGAACTTTATTAGCTTCCCTAAATACACTATCTACATATAAAATAAATACACAAAAATCAAAATGCCATGCAACACCAACATCAAACTACTAATCAGAAATCGAGTCGTCATTATTATTATTATTGCTGCTTCCCGCTGCCTCTTCATTTATACCGCGATTCTCGCTGCTACTACCACTTGCATCTTCCATAGGCTCATCTCTTGACGACATTGGAGAGTCATTAAATAAATTCCTCAATTCCACCCCATGTAAAAGCAGTGAATAATCATTATCATTATTATTACCATCATCACTATTCTGATGAAGCGTTGTAGTTACATCACCACCACTTTCAGTTCTTCTACTGGACACCCCACTAGGAAATAATGACGCCTGTGAAGAAGGTTGGATTATTCCTGGATCTCGTTGTGCTCTTCTTTGTCTTCTCAAGAATCCAATCACATGTGATAATGGCTCATTAGGGGAATTATCTTCTTGCCAAACAGTCCCCCCTGACGGTCTAACAAATCTTCTAATTGGAGTTGTTGTTGTGCCTGATGAAGATGGTGAAGGGTGATCAATTCCAAAGTGATGAAGATCGGTTGGAGATGTTGGTGTTCCCGGTGGCGGTGATTGGGTTGAAACTGTTCTAACTGGATGGGGTGCCATAGGAGTAATCACAGGGTGAGGTGGTTGTGGGATACCAGTAGTTGGTTGTGTGGCAGTAGTTGGGGTAGCCGCAGCAGTAGGTACCGGTTCATTCACAGGTTCGTCATGAATGTTATTTTGAATAGTTATATTAGTAAATGGACTGGCTACATTCACAGGCGACTCAGTTGGAATAGTAAATATTGTCAAAGTCAGTGGATGTTGATTCTGTTGTCTTCTCCTTCTAGCGGCCGATGCTGATGCTGCCGAAGCTGCAGCTGCTTCTTGTTCATCTTGTTCTTGGACGGAAAACCTACATAACGGACAGGTAGCATGTCCTTTTAACCATTCACATAAACAATCTTTCCCAAATATATGTCCACATGGCATTTTGACCGGGATATGACCAAAATCTTCCGAATATTCAGAAAGAAAAATCGGTCCTTGTTGTTCAGTTTGTGTAGAAGAATCATCCGGACGAATGTTTGAAGAAGTTGCCGTACTTAAACCAGTCAGATCTGCCAAACGTCTCTTTTTATGAGAAACTGTATGATCTGACATATCTTGATCATCTACTTGTTCCTCCTCTTTCAATGCATCAAATAATTCAAAACAAATTGAACATGTTTTACTCTCACCCAAATCTTCTAATTTAACCCCTGGGAATGATGTGAATGTTTTTACCGTGATTCCGGATTGTGTACTTAATCCAGTTAATATTGAACTATATGCCATTTGAGTTGCCAATCTTATGAATTCTTGAATTACTCGTGGATCTCTATTTGATGCATTGTTGGGTAACGACATAACTAATGATCCGGCCCGGTTGGGGTTATTTGGTTGGTTTTGATCTGAAAATACATAATTCACTGTTATTATGATTGCCTGATTAGGGTCATCTTCAGTATTTATTGTTTGACTTTCTTCTGAATCCATGGCATCGGCGGGAGCAGTTGACGGCTGAGAAGTTGTTGGTTGAGATGCAGGTGGTTGTTCTTGGTTTTGTTGTTGTTGCTGTTCCATATTGACATTCGCTGAATCTCCAGAAGGTTGCTGTGACTGTTGTTCTGTCTGTTGTCGTTGTGGTCTATTTAGCCTTCGTTGGGCCAGAAGTAATGTATCTAAAATCCGATCAAAAAGTCTTACTTCTCGTCTTTGAGGATTGCCGTTATTGTCGGTAGTGTCATTGGTATTATTATTATCGTTGTTGTTGTTGTCAGTGTAGTTATTACTATCTCTATTATTGTTAGGGGTTGACATTAATTAATACAATTAACCTTAAAAGGAAAAAGAACTAAAATTGGAATAAGTTTATAATTCCCGAAATAATTGATCTTAAATTACTTATTAATAATCAGAGCCAAAAAAAAAATTGTGTCCTTTTCTTCTTTTTCCGGTGNAAATTACTTATTAATAATCAGAGCCAAAAAAAAAATTGTGTCCTTTTCTTCTTTTTCCGGTGAGTGTGGAAAATTAATTGGTCATGAATATTTATTAAGTGTATGATGTAATTAATGACTTTAAAAGGATAATCCTTGGTACTTCTTCTAGAGAAGTCTATAGATAAGGAGAGTCACTAAGAGAGTCTATGAAGAGATAGGCTAAGCAGTGTATGTTGTAGTGTACTCTTGATAAGAACAAGGTTGTCATTTATTGTCTTGTGGGCTGTGGATTCAAAGAGTGGGGCAGCCAAATGTCAATCTAATCAGTCTTGGCCGATAGAATGTTCTAGAAGATTCCATACAAGGTCATTTATCAAATACTTGTACTGTACATACAATAGATCAGATATAACTCATCATCATATAATTAATCTTCACTCTCTTTGCTTGCTGGTCTATCCCAGCTGTGTAGACATCTATTAAATTAAATTCACTATAAATAAACCCAAGGCAATGTAAATTAATCTATTAGAGATTTGATTTCTATTTCCCAATGACTCTTTCTTTTCAGAATTACTATCATCTTCTTTAATCTCGACTTCCTCTTCATCTATAGAAGATGCCGGCCCCACAATCTCAATATTCTCTTTGTCAGTATAATTAACTGGTGCCAACATAATCTTATGATCTTCTAAATCAAATACCAAATATATACTTCTTAAAATATTATCACCAAATATTGCTAAACCATTTATCCTTTCTTGAGGAAATATCCCAAGTTTACAACTCCCATCAGTATTCCTAATCAATAAATCAAAGACTGGTATATTTATCCAACGACCCTGGAAACCAATTTGTAAAGTTATTGAAGGATCTATTCCACAATTTATTTCATAATCCCCATTATCCATTTTGATTCCATTTAATGCTATTCCTATTGAGTCGACTAATTGTTGTGGGAGGAAACTGTAACTTGCACCAGTATCAAAAAGAACTTCAAATGGTGGAATTGAGATCGGTATATTATTATATACAGATTTTGATATTTGGAATTGATCAACCATGGACATTAATCTAGCTAACCCCCCTTTACGATTAGTTATATTCAACGTAATTAGCTCCCCCTGATATTTCGCATGATCAATAGCACCAAACAATAACGACCCCGCAATAGCATCTCTTGAGTTCATATACACGGAGTAAACATTCTTTTGAATAATCCCCTGATTCCTTAATTTCAACGGTAAATTCTCATAAGAATATCCATATTTCATAGTTGTTTGTCCTTGAGGATATCCAATTCCCAAAATCCCAATAGTTGAGGATGTTTCATTCACAACTGCAAATGATAAATCCTCAATCAATTGATTTCCAACCATTACCTCATCATGACCCCAGATTCCAATTGCTTTTGATCCATCAACATAATTGATCTGAAAACCAGGGGCAGTTTTATTTTGCTTAAATGTATTGGAATAATGATGATCGAATGATCCAAGATTTGTACATGTACTAGGACGGTTGGCAGTACAATTAACATCTTGCTGCATGACCCATAGATCTGATGAACCAGTATCGACTGCAACTTTGATTGTTTCGTGGTTGGAACCGATTTGTAATTCGGCAAGATAACGAATTTGAAGGTTTTGGATATTCATTGAAAATTCACCGGCATTTTGTCTTTTGTTTAATCGGGGTGATGGTTGAAATCTTTCAACCAGAAAGTCTAGTTTGAATGGTGGATCCTCGTGTTCGTCTCGTAGTTGAGATAGGACTGGTAAAAGTTGCAAAATAAAGTAAACCAAAATTAAAATCATAATTTCTTTGGACGGCTAATAATAAACAACGCATAGTTCTGCAAAACTCTGCAAATCCCATTATATAAATAAAGCATTAACTCATCTCTGACATAATTTGCAATAACGATTTTGCAATTAAGTAATAAAATGATACATGATCTGACTTATTTTTCCGGAAGAATATTTTTTTTGCTGAAGTTTTTCCGACTTCCATACTGCAGGTTAAGCCTAAATCTTCTATGCATAAAAAATAATCATGACTCGGCATCAAGTCATACGTTATAGTCATGCTGACAGAACTTGGACACTCACGTCTCTTCTGCACTATAGAAGATGTATCTATACTCGCATATTACTAGGGACCGATCCAGTTAACATGTTAAATGTTTTGGGTGATCGATAGGAGATTATTTCAATGAAAATAAGGGTCCGAGAGTAAGTTCAAAATTGGGAAAAAGAAACGACTTTAAATTATTTAGCTAGATACTATGTAAATTGCTACAAGATATGTGCTACGCATATCAATGGAGCCACGTTTAATAGATTATATAGCCATTTACGGTTTTCTAAATACTTTCCACTAGTCAAAATAAAAGATTGCAAACCCAAAAAAAATCATGCAATTAAACAAAAAATCATTCCTCGTAATTGTATATTCTAAATCCAACTAGAACATTTACATTAATAATGAAACCAAAATGCTAATAATGATAATACAAATAGCGTTAGATGTAATACGTGATCCTGAAGATTTGTTGTTGCTATTACTATTGCTGCTGCTGCTACTGCCACTGCTGCTGCTGCTACTACTACTACTACTGCTAGTACCAGACGAACCAGAAGTTGGAACACTATCTGTAATAACTTCAATATCTTCATTATCAGTAAAATTGACTTGTGCAATTGAAACTTCATAATCATCAAGATCAAAAACCACATAAGCATTTCTTAAAATATTATCACCAAATAACATATATGGTGAACTTGACGATTGAGCTAAAATACCCAATACACATTGATTTGTCGAAACTTGTAATATTAAATCAGTCAAAGGGACAGTAATTGTGTTAGAACCAAATTGAATCTGTAATGCTACACTACTAGGAACACTACATGAAACCACATATGCTCCAATTTGTTGTGAATATGTCCCACCTAAAGCTGTCCCTATAGCAGTTAATACACTAGGGTAAACATATGATAAAGTTGAACCTGAATCCAAAACGACAGTATTGGCAGTAGACATTGCTGAAATGGTTTGAGATCCAGATGTTATATTGATTGAATTTACTTTAACTTGAAGTCTTACTGGTTGTGAAAATCCAGTTGTTTTTACAATTGGTAAAGTGACTAAATTCCCTTGATATTTTGCATGATCAATTGCACCAAATAATATTGTACCTGAATCAGTACTCATATCATTTAAATATAATGAAAAAACATTTTTATTAATTAATCCTTGAGATTTCATTTTTAATGGTAAATTTTCATAAGTGATTCCAAATTGATTTGTAGTTTCTAATCCTGGTAATCCAATACCTAAAACACTTACATCTGAAGAACTTTTGTTAGCAATTGCAAATGATAAATCATTAATTTGAACATCACCAATCACGACATTATCATGACCCCAAATACCAACAGCTTCAGTACCATCAGCATATTCTATTTGAAAGAATGGGATTGAAGAATTTTGTTTAAAAGAAGTTGAATCTTCAGTTGTAAAAGAACCTAATGAAGTACAATCGTTTCTATTATCTGTGTTACCACCACCAGGAGCAGGAGCTAAAGTACCGGGAGCTTGTGATACTATTACAGTTGAAACTATATATTCAAGTTTTTCATGGATTGTTTTTGTAGGAGGTGGCGGAGGTTTCACTTCTTCTTCTTCTTGTCTTTTCTGGAAAAGTCTTCGTATTACCCCTGTTCCTAAACCGAAAAATACATCACGTGGTTGTGATTGATGTTTATTATTATCTCTTTTTTGATTCAGAGTACTTTCAGCAAAACAATCAACATCATGAGACATGACCCATAAATCAGAAGAACCAGTATCAACTAATACCCCTACTTGATTTTTATTAGAACCAATTTCTAAAACCGCTTCATAAAATGTTTGTTTATTATTTATAGTCATTTCAACTGAACCATCAGGAGTATCTCTTTTAATTAATTTTGGCATTGAATCATGCCTTGGGGATAAATTATCTCTTGAATCTCCTCTACGAACATTGAAATCTATTCTATGAGCACCAGGTATTGTATTTTGATTCTTTGCAGTTGTGAATATTAATAAGCTAGATAATATAAATATAATCAGTTTTATATGCATTGTTGTTGTGTTGTGATGTGTTGTAACTTGTAAATCTATAAATGGGTAAATATTTTTATAATAAAATTCTGCCAATTGATTGTGGAGAAGAATTTGAAGGAATATGGTTGGTTTATATAAAAAGGAGTTAAAACGTCTTTTCAAATTAACAATGAGAAGACTTACAGCGAACTGTAAATAATAATACTAAATAAAATGAAAGGAAGTGAATGACGTTTTGATTAATAATTTGCTGTATTACCTTTTATTTTATGTAAACTCAGCCTTGGTTTTTTTTTACATTTTAGATTATTTTTTTTTTTTAAATTTATTTATTTATTACGCAAAATTAAAAAAAAATATTGTTTTAACCGACTGAACATTTATTATTCTCTTGTCGTTTGTATATAATTCTCATATTCATAGCCACACTTTGAATTAATTGGCATTTTATCAAATTAATCAGAGATAAACTGTATACTCACTTGTAAGCGAATAGAAGAACAATTAAAAACTGACATTTCAGATTGTTCATCTCATCTCAAATTTAAAACAATGAATTTTTCCAATGTTGGAGAATAAAATTATTTTAAATTTAAACATTAAATTTAAAAAAATAAAAAAAAAAATAATAATTTCCCTAAGTGTTTTTTTTCTATTAAAAAAAAGAATTACGTAATTGAAATTGATTATTTAGATATTTAAATATTACAGATCTATATTGCTCATCTTTACCCTTCTATTACGACTGTTAAATGACCTTTGACTATACTATCAACATATCAAGGGATATGCTCTTTACGACAAAAAAAGATACGACTTCTCTCCTTACTAATTCTTTACTAAATTCATTGGAAAATGAAACATTTTTACACGTTGCAATTTTCAGCAAGTGTTGCCTTGCACTGTATCTCCCTGTCAACTCAACTCAAAAACTCAGCCGAATGATGAGTCAGATCTACAACATAAAACATCATCATTCCTTTTTTAAAATACCTCTCCTTATCCCACTTTTTCCTATTCATTCCGATAAACATGTAACCCCTATAGTATGTATATATCATTCATTTTGTGACAAGAAACTGAAATTTTCATTCTCTTCTAAAGACGAAAAGAATTATTTTTACAATATTAATTTATTTCATTCATTCGTTAATTCATTTCTTAACTTGCTTGGCTGTGACACGTAAATGTGGTACTGCAAAAAAGGAGTATAAAGTGTCGTTTTGAAATTTGCTCACGGCAAAGGCAAATTCGGATCCATCGCGACGATTATCACTTGCATTGCATTTTTTACAGGTTAAGAACATACGTTATACTATAGCCTCGTTTAAAACCAAAGCCATTGCCATCATCATCATTAAAATAAATCTATAATTAGAAATTTATGACATCAAGAAAAGAAAAGCTCATGTTCTTTCTTTTTCATTTAGTTTATTTTCTTGGTGCAGATTAAAAAAAATAGAAAAAACGTGATTTTTTACAATCCCGGTCATTGGTCGGGCTTCCGTATGTATTAGGATTTACGTAAATGGATCAACAGCTTCTCCTACATCCCCTTCCTCCTACTTCTCCTCCTTCTTAACTTGCATTTCGGAGTAGTAGGTCGGGCCGATATGACCATTCTTATAATCAAGGCTGAACAATCTCAACAAGAAGAAAATGATCAGCGGCCCCACCGCTAGAACCAAGCACAATTTTGCAGCCATGATGACTAATCCAACAACCATGAAATCATCGTTGAGGTCACTTCCAAAACCCAATTCAATTGATCTCTTACATATTCTTGTATAGCAAACCTAAATCCCATTTATTCTAAACTTTAAAATCTTAGGGTTAAAGGGTTTTATGCTCATAACCATCTTTTTAGTCATGGACTCTTGTTTACATACAGTACACTTTCGGCAGCTAATTTACAACCCTCTTCAAACTTGCTTCAAATAGTGTGGAAAGTAATCTCCCTTTTCTTATCATCACATTCGAATTTAATGAACTGTTAATATCCACAATGGGAATATATCACCAAATATACTTTCCTATTTATATGACAAATTCAGTCATTTTCCAAAACGCCGATGACATTAGATTTATGATAACCGGATAGTTTAGGTTGTTAGCTTGTCAGACTCTTTGAGACTTGAAAGGGCGCAACTTGGAATTAATTGTCGATAAACAACAACAAGGGTCTTAGCCTTTATAGAGATAAACTCTTCATGTTGATTTATTTTCTCAATTAGCAACAAAACAACCTTACGCACACCTCTAGCAGTCCCATTGATAGCGTTTCTTTTGGTAGTCCCATGAGATATTACTCTAGAATAAATTTATAAGTCAATATATAGACTCCTTTATAGGCCCTAGGTTGAGAATCAGATCATATCACGAATTACACAATAACCCTCAGAAAGGGTACAAAATGCGTTTTTCATTCTGATTTATCAGTATCAACCAGGTTCTTTCACTCATTAACTCCGATTTCAACACCAGAAAAGGTACTACAACAAAATATTATATAGATATTCCATTCTTATGAAGCTTGCATAAGTCATTATTTAATAATCTTGGTTATTTTAGCTAGATTTCCATATAGAAATACTATGTTGCACGGCTTGGTGTCGAACATCAGATCTTATTTTGCAAAAAAACCTGGGCAATTCTAGCGGTAAAAAATCTAACTAACTGCGCCAAAACGTCGCAAGCTGAAGCAAAAAGTCTTAACGAATTGGGCGGGCGTGATATTCCACGTGAATATCAGGTGACACTTTGCACGTGAGTCAAATCATGTGACCAATTTCTAAATTGGAATTAATTCGACAGTCCCAGCTGGTATAGGTAAGCTAGACTTATCTCTGGATTATACTGGTCTATATCTAGATAATATATGGATTATAGCAAGAAAGAAGAAGTGCTTTCTCCTCTTTTGAAAGTATTCATATATGAGCAATTGCTGACCCCCTGAGTCAAGCAAAGCCTCTGATATTAACCTTAAGATATGACCCAATGCTCCATGTGAAGTAGAGAATGTCATTGTCGGTATTATTCATTTTATTGGTATTTGAAAACCTTGTCCGATCTTTGTTTTTGTGGTTATGATGTTTACAAACACTAGTTTACAAACACAAAAAGAAGGATACAAGCAGCATTGATAATTTTGGCGGCCAATACAAACTCACCATCAATACTGCCAGAATCGTTCCCAAACAGTGTTCTAGATATTCCCTAAAGCCGAGAATATACCCCATCTCACATAATTGACCCTCTAATTAACAGTAAGGGGTTGTTGTTTTTGTTGCTATTTGTGGTTGCAAAGTTTACAAAAAGGATTTACATTGGGAGGCTAATTTTCTACGCTCCTTTGATTTGCTTCACATAGTGTGGAAAGTAATGTCCTTTCTCTTATAATCACAATATGGCCTTGATCTATCAATTTGACTAACACGCGGTTGAAATACTGGTTGTTGAAATATCTCTTTGTGACTGCCAAGTTTACAAAAACGATTTTTCTTCGGCGGTCAATTTCCGACCCTCTTCCAAAATGCTTCCTATAATGTAGAGAGCAATCTCCTTTCGTTGATATAACATAGGGAACAGTATCCAAGTTGGGGAAAATGTTAAAGAATTCCTTTTACTATAGTTTTCACTGCCTAAGAATTTGTTGAAATAAAATACCATTTGCTGCAAAAAATTGGTCCTACAATCGCTTTTTAATTTTAAGTAAAACAAGACCAAATATAAGTAAAACAAGCAGATACGTTCATAATTTTGACGTGAAATTCGAATTATTCCATTTTTCTTTAAATTTCATAGGTTTAAGCACGAATAAATGTCAATATCCAATGCATGGATCGAACATTAGATCTTAAAATTACAAAAAAAAAAGACAAATTTGCGGTGCAAGATCTAACTAACTGTGCCAAATTGTCGCCAGGTGCATTAAAACGGCTTACGGAATTGGGCGGTCCCGGGATTTCACGTGCAAATCATGTGACATAATTCACGTGACATAAGTAACACAAAACCAGACACACGTGAAAGTCACACGAAAGTCATGTGATTTTTGTCATGTGATCAAAATCTAATTTGACGTCAAATCGGCTGTTCCACTAGGTCTAATGAAGAGAGTCTATATCCATTGGTCTATCTCATCATGCATCTAATACTATATATCAATTTTGTGAAAAAATACTGAGGATTTGATACATTTGTGAAAATTTCCTTATATGAGGTTCTATACGGATGTCAGCTAAACTTGAACCCTTCAATATTGCAACACAAGCTACTGACAATGTTATGAGTAATTCACGGGACCTCAACGGCAGTGCATTTCATTTTATTGGCGATTGAAATATGAGCTTCAGCTTCGCTTTTGTGGTTGTGATGTTTACAAACACAAGTTTACAAAAAGGAATTTCTGTGGGCGGCTAATTTTCGACCCTCCTCCAAATTGCTTCA
>NW_026057359.1:26383-37521 GCF_019202705.1 Hemisphaericaspora subhashii | reverse complement strand
AAATACTGAATCGATTGATTTCTATTCAAATATTATGAAAATTGAATATATCAAGTTATGTAGAATGGTTCTCGGTTAGGATGATTGAGGTTAGGAGGTTGTGACTAATACAATCAAACAGTATTGATGGAATGGATTTGGGATTGGTTGAGTACTATTGTAATGTTTCTGGAAAAAGAAAGATAGAAAGTAAAAAAAAAAACCGTTTCTCTCACAGGGAAAAGAAAATTTTGGTCAAACAGGAAAATTTATTTTATTGTATTCATTCCCTCCCATTTTAAATTTTTATTTTACTCTCATTCAATTTCTCTCACTTAATTTTTATTTTTAATTGGTAGCGTTGACCTGGTGCACTTGAGGCTGTTAATACATAAAGTTCTATCCAAAACTATGAACTCTCACAACTAACCAAGACTATTGATTTTCTCTGTTTCGCCTATATACAACTCTCTACTTACCAGTACTGAGCAGCCAAAAGTGTAACTCGCAGCATACGACTTTATGAATGTACCGAAGCCTAAATATTATTATCCCTCTTTTTTTTTTTGGGATTCATTAAATGAACTTTACGTGAACAAGAGTGTCTTTGAGTAGATGAATCTCATCAAGTACAAACTCTTTCCTATGTGGGGTAGGTAATGCTATGGGAACTGCTGTCGAAGATCCATTTGCCTTAGTAGTCTGAGCTTTCAACCACAAGGGTGCGGCTTGTTTGTCCTTATCGCTACCAAATGCGTGGTTTATTTTTTTTTTTTTTTGGTTCCTTTCATTCTAAATTTTTCATCAACGCAACGAAAATTTCGAACAACGAACAACGAAACAAAAATATGAACCAAAAAAAATTGAACTCTTGATAAAACAACTTTACCCAATTTTATCATTTTACATTACACACAAATTATATATACAGCAATGGTATGTGCTACTAACAGGTGGAAAATTCCATAAAGTGGTTTATATATAAGCAGATTTCAATACTAACTAACTTTCTTTCTAGTCTTCTTCTTCAGTTCAAGCTCCAGGTGGTTTAAGAAGTGCAGCCAAAAGAAAGTCTACTGCTGACAAGAAGGCTCAATCTTCAAACGCAATGCCATTATCCACAAGATCTGCAGGTGCAGGTGGTTCTTCTTCTACAATGATGAAATTGTTCACTGATGAAGCTCAAGGTTTAAGAGTTGATCCTTTAGTCGTATTATTTTTAGCTGTTGGTTTCATTTTTTCAGTTATTATCTTACATGTATTTGCAAAGATCACTGGTAAATTCACGTCATAGATACATGCCTAATTACTTCTTTTGAAAATGTACCATTAGTATGAAACTGTAGGGATATAAAAAGGGAAAAAGATGAAAACGGAGAGGAAAGAGAGCAGGTTGAGAATTAAGAGAGTACTAATCAGGGATTATACTTTTACTTATTCTCTATGGTTTTGTTTAGAATGCTAGTGTTTTTTTTATATATATATAACGATTAATTGTGGGAACTCATACTGTATGATTAGTTCAAAGCATTTTATCCAATTTGCTGCTTTTAAATTTATTTCATTAAACCTTTTTGTCTTTTTGTATTGTCAATTACAACTTTAATATATAAATATCTTTGTGTTATTAAATCTTATTATTCTCTGTCTAAATGGTTCTCTACTTACATTACATATCCTGTAATAAACTATTTACAACGGTAACCAACCCATCCTTATGTACAATATGTTTAATATCATTTCCTTTGTCGTCATATTTGACTTCCCATTCAATCTTATCCTTATACGCTTCAAATGATTGTTTCCATTTTTGATCTTCTCCCAATAATCTCTTTCCTCTAATTTCAATTTCAACCATTGGGTATTGTTTACCTAAAATCACACATAATGGAATACCTAAAGTATTGGATTCACGTATCTTCTTTCCAAACGATACTGAATCACGATTATCATAACGATAATCAATTCCTTGTTTATTCAATACTTCAAAGAAGTCGCCAAACTTTTCCTGGTTTTCCTTACCCACTTCAACTACAGTAACTTGCCATGGGGCAAGCGTACTTGGCCATACTAATCCGACGTCATCACGATATATCTCAGCTGCAGTGGCAATAATTCTACTAATACCAATTCCATAACAACCCATCATAATTTGCTTTTGGTCCATTCTGCCGTCTTCATTAGGTGCACTGATTTTACAAGACAAAGGTTTGGAATACTTATCACCCAAGTAGAAAGTATGACCTAATTCAATAGCATGTTTAGAAGTTAAGGTACCGTCTTCACACATACCACAAATCTCTCCTTCTTCAGCAAGAACCATTGGAATATCGGTTAAGGTAGTCATTAAAGATCTATTGATGAATTTTATTGGGAAATCTGGGAAATTCGATCTTGAATGCAATCTAGAATCCATGACTCTAATTATATGCTTGGAAATTAATGTTTCTTCGTTTGAAAATTCTTGTAAGATTTCTTCCTGGTTGGATATTTTAAGATCAATATCTGGTAATTCTTGTTTAACAAATTTAGGTTCAAGAGTTCTTGAAGTTGGATAATATGCACAAACTAAAGTAGATTTATCTTCTGTCATGAAATATCTCACTGAGACTTCCCCCAGTTGAGTCTCGTCAACCGATTCGGGGTATGACAAAGTTTTTTCAACATTTGAAACATGATGACATGAATCACAGGTGAAAACGGTATCTTCCCCCGTCTTATCAATACAATGCCATTCGTGACTTAAAGAACCACCAATGTCACCCGAATCAGCAGCGGCTTTAATATAAGGTAATTTCAAATCCTGGAATATCTTATGATATGCCCCCACGACCTTTTCATAACTTTCCATTGCTTTCGCTTCACTAATATCAAAACTATATGCATCCTTCATAAGAAACTCCTTTCCTCGAAGTAATCCACCTCTTGGACGTTTTTCATCTCTAAATTTGGGATTTATTTGATATAATAAAACCGGTAACTCCTTATAACTACTTAAATTCCTATTTACATATTCAGTGATTTCTTCTTCAGCAGTAGGAGCTAATAAATATTCATCATTATTCAATTTAAATAATTCTCCACCACTACTCCATCGTCCAGTTTTTTCCCATAATGTTCTATGACTCAATAATGAAAGACTCAATTCCTCAAATCCAATCTCATTCATACGGGTACGAATAATATCACTTATCTTATTCATGATGGTGAGTCCCATCGGACCCCAATTCACTAATCCAGCACGAGGATATTGGATTAGTCCTAGTTTGGTGAGGACTTCATGTGTAGGTATGGTTTTTGAATATTTGAATTTCGAGAATTGGGATCCATAAAATTTTGGAACTGTTTTGAGAGCAGTTGTGGTTGTTGTAGTTATGTATCTTTTGTTAATCATCTATTTTGTTGCATTCAGGGTGTGATGGAATATAATATGGAGTTTATATCTTGGGATTGAAATTTTTCAGTATTTTTTTCTCTCGGTTGTAAGTACCCTGAGTGGATGAGAGTGCGAACTGTATTGAAATGTGGAGACATGCAATGAATGTTATTTAGAAACAATGTGGTCAGGTTCGTTTCCCTCCGAGTTAATTAAAGGTCTCTCTATAAATCAATGGTGACTAATTGATTAATAAAAGTTTATTCGCCCTGGACATTGTGATTTTTTTGGACCAACTCAGCAAAAATAACAAGCAAATATAAAAAGTAATCTGGTGGTAATCCCCTTGCTTCGAAAGGACTTCTGACCTGTTTCCACTGAACTTTACAAGAGAAGGATTCGTTCTGTTCCATTGCTTATAGGCAAGAAGATATTATTGTTGGAGAATAATTTGTCCCGTTAATCTTTTGGTTTTTGAGTGGGAACTTTTTTTTTTGCAACCAACGCAGACCATCAAGAACCAACAACATAAAAGATGAAGCTACTCTTTCTATGATTCACTATAAATTGCGAGATTCAGTATATGAGAAATTTTTAAACCACCTAGTCCCCGTCGCAAAGCAAATGATTGAAGTAATATACAAAGAGACATCTTAAATTGATAGGATAAACTAATTATTTGACTAAAAAAACTTTCTTCGATACATTACTACAAAAATTGAGTTATAATATTATGAGTAAATAGTGCTACCTTTATCTGGATTGGTCTACAAATGAACCCAGAAGCAACTGAGTATACAAGATGGAAGACATTATATTGGAAGCAGCAATTTAATCCTTCTTTACCAGATGTACTTTATAGTGAACTTTACGATGCTGATTGGACATAAGATGCAACCCAACGGAACGGAGCATTTTGACATTCTTATTTTATGGAGTACGTTTGGTACTTCAATGAGAGAATTATTTATTTTGACTAAACATAATTGATAGTATCTTGGATAAGAACTACTTAAAAGAAGTCCAAGAGGTAGAAAACCAGTGGAAACATTCACGCTCTCAACGCAGCTATGTAAGCAACTACATTAAAATACCTCTCTTATATGGATTGAACATTAGTGTTCGTCCCTTGCATATATCCGTTATTAATACGCACAAATTGTATGGCAAATTGATATAATAGCTCAAAAAATAAATTTATATCGTTCTTTTTCTATGAAACTCTCATAAGGAGTCTCTTATGGAAGAAACAGTTAGTTGAAGGATCTCTAATGTCAGCAACGGGTTGCAACTTTATGTTTGGTTTTGTAAGCCCGCATTCACCGTTCACCAATTCTGATATCCATTGAACGAGCGATTGTCCATTAAACAATTGAGTCATGTTTACACCAAGTTCAATTTACTTTAATGTCAATTAAATAATCAGATATTTAAATTGAGGTAATCTGGAGAAATATGAAGTAGTGTACTTCTTGAATACTTCTGTATGGGATACTTCAATATTAGGTGACTACAATTTTGCAGCCATTTTCTCCCTGATGAGACCACACATCTAAGAAGTAAATTGCACTAGTCCCTCCACCAAAATCTTTGAGCGAATGTCTTCGATCTCAGTCCATAGACCCTCCTATTATCAGGACACTCGCCACCTTAAACCATTTTTCGTAAAACGAACGACATTTTCTGTATCATCTGTTTGCGTCAACCCAATTTTTTTCTTACATGAAGTGGAGTTGTCTAGGCAATGTAGCAAAAGCGCAAAAGACTTTTTTAGAGAAATATCACTAAAACGAATAAACCCTCCTTAACAAGAATTTTATGGGTTCCGTCTCTGGTGTTCAAGCGGTGTTTTCGGTGATAAGGTATGCAGATAGAATTCCCAATTTGTGGAAATATGAATTTTTGTGTAAGATTTTGATAAGTGAGGTTTTCTATTTAAAGGGCTTTGCAGCCAATTTTATGAAACGATTTGAGCACAAACAAAGACTCTTATATATAATATTACGGTAGCTTAGAGAGAGCTAACAATCCCCTTGTATTCTTATGACTATTGTTGGCCTAATAATTGATACTCTAACAATCGAAAGTGGGTTTCTCGGAGGATATTTTTCTTTTCTTATAACTTCTACTTATTTGGAAATAATATAATTGTGATGTTTTTACAAGTTCTAACTCTTTCTGTTTTCTAGGTTTAATATGGGAATAAGTTTGTATAAGATTTGTAAAGATTATACACAACTGTTCTGATGCAGGTCAATTAAGCATATAGAATGGGCAAAATTTCTCCTTGATGAAGTTGATACTATTCTTAAAGAAGCGAATCTTATTCCAATGGTTGACAGCTATAAATTTTAGGAAATGATTACTATTCAAGTGGCCATTGGGTATCCTAAGTTATATATGGGAGTTGTGTAAAAAAATATGGGAGTTGTAAAACTTCCAAATAAATTGGAAATCTTTGTATGAATTGAAGAAAACTGACAGTTTGCAGCCAAATTTCAGCCAAATTTAAGGTAAAAAAAAAATAAAACACTATTGCCCCATTTACACATCCAAAAATTAAGCAATCGACTCAAAACTTCTCTTTCACATTCTCAATGGATCTGACATTCACTTATACTCATTAAATTTGATTTATACCTTCAGAAACAACAAGATATTTGACTAAAATAAAATCGAAAGGCTGATAATTTTGTCTAGAGTTGTAAAAATTCCAAACTCCAAAACTCAACAAATGGAGGGTTGGCCGAGTGGTCTAAGGCGGTAGACTTAAGATCTACTGGACAGTGTCCGCGCGAGTTCGAACCTCGCATCCTTCATTATTTTTGCCATTTTTGCATCCTACATGGTCTATGATTGAAATTATAACAATAGAACTTCAAATTGTTTCATATTGTGCACCAGATCTGGGTTTGTCGGATAAAGGGAACATCCAAGAAAAAATTGACTTTAAGGTTTTAAAATTTTTTTTCGCTATAGAAAAAAGGAGTCATCTTTTAGACATTCCAAACGGGATCTTGCATTTTTGACTAATGACTAGACTAGAGGTAATCAGAAATGAATGGTCAAATAATAATTAAGATATCAATATTTCTAATGCCGCCAATGGCCAAAAACGGGAATATGCATGAATTAACCCAAATCAAATGATTTCCATATGCCACCACGGTTTGTTTGAAAATATTCCTACGTTGTCGTACATTGAACACACCAGTGGAAATCAAATATGCCGCATCTCCCTGACACGCCTGGACCATCCTTTTCCTTAGAAGGGGTGTGTGTTCGGTAATGAGGCGATTTTAAACACGATGACTAGAAATTTAAATGGAAAAAGTCGGAAAAAATGTTTCGACAAGCTCCGTGATATTTAGGGAGCTAAAAATAAATATCAGGCAACACTTCGTTTCATGGATATCCTGACATTCCTACCAATTTGAACAGAGTGTGTGGTTTGCCACATCTCCTTGAGGACACATATCTTTCCTCCAGCCCTCTTTACATATCCAGTGACGTGGGATGAGTTTAACAACAAACTATTCAATATACGAAAACGTGCCTAAATAATACTGACCTCTATCTTTTCTTTTTATAGATATCAAGATATCAAGCAGCTGTGACCCAATCGGAAAATTGAGTCATGACTCAGGATAAATTCTCAAACGATGAAAAATTTTTTTGGTCGCCTATCTGGTGACGTAAATTTCTTTTTTCTTTGTTGCCCGACTAAAAAATTTAAAAAATAATAAAAAAGGAAAAAATTCTGGAAATGTTCCGGTTGCAGCCAAAACTAATAAGGCAAAAAAATTAAAAATAAATTATTTTCTAGCCCTTAGAATCACCCGATTCACTTTGACATTCTAAAACAGTGACGCGATGGATACACGTTATACTTCTGGCTATTAACTCATCGAGGATGATTTAATTTTAGATTTAACCACTAAGAAAAACGATGATTTAAGTCGCCTGAGGATTAATTATTTAATTGAAGTATAAATATCCCTTAAATTTTCCATATTTAAACTTTACTCTTCCTCCCCTCCTTTCTATTCGTTTCATCATCATCATCATCTAATAAGTCTTCTAATACTTATACATACACACATTACATATAATAAAACAACTACAAATGCTACTTCCTAATCAATTTGCCAATCCAGCCGTATTAGCTACCACTTTGCGTATGTTTGCCAGAAGTCCACAAGGACAAAAAGCAATGGCCGCTGCTGCATTCTATACTGTAGCCAGTTTCGGTGTTGCCAGCTTTGCTGAAAGAAGAAACATTGGGCATGTTTTCAGACAATTAGGTCAAAACTAAACACATTACTACTACTACTACTACTGCTACATTAAATCACTAACAACCCGTTCGGAATTGTTTTTCTATTTTTTGTTATTTCCACACATTACTACATTTTACGATTACAAACATCAACAACAACAGGTACATTGTTATTGAAGCTGAAGCTTTTCAACAAACTGGTTTGTTATGAAATCACACGTCTTTTTTTATCATTATTATTATTATTTTTATTGTACATTAATTGGGTTGGGAGTTTTTTTTATGTATTTTTAATATCATTGTCTACTTTGGAGAGACTACACACTTTATAGAATAATACACATACACAAGGTTATGAAATCAATTCAACTGTAAAAACTTTTATATTAAATCTGCTTCAATCCTTTTCCAGGAACTCTTCTCCAATATCTATTGGTACTACCAAATAACAATTCTCTACTTGATTTCCACACAGTTAATAAAATATCTTTCCTAGGTAAGAATTCCGGAAATACCACTTTTATAACATTGTCCCCTTTTCCTGCAGTTGATCTAGTCAACACACAAAGATAAAATATCACTTGTCCATAGCCATGAAATCCTTCATGAATCATTAAATCGATCATATCTTTTATAGGAATGAAGGAGTCAGTTGAATTTTGAAATCTCCAAGCCTTTTTAGTTTTTAATTGTACTCCAAATCCTCGTATAACTATAAGTGTATCTTCTGGTGTTTGTCTTAGGAGAATTACCAGTAAGGCTAATGATAGAATTATAACATATGGGTCCCTAATTGTGTGTGTGACGTTGGAAGTTTTCAAATAAGAATTTCCTATAACAGCGATTAAACTGCATCCTAATATGACCAGTAGTAATGACTTATATTTATTTATGAAATCCTTTTCTTTATGATTAACTGTAAACTTTAGTAAATTTAATGATTTTAAATTCGATTCATCCAATGATGGAGTAATCTCCAAGTTATAATCTTTCGGGGAGGACATTGGGCTTAAGTGTTGTTGATGGTGATGATGAAGTTGGGAGTTGGACGAATCTAATCTTACATATATATCATAATGAAAATCAATAGTGAAATATTCTTCAAAAAGGAGTAGAAAAGAAAATAGGAGCTAAATGGGTTTTGAAAAAGTTAAATCTCTCGATAATCTTTAAATCTCTTCAAAAAAAATAAAAAATCTGAGTCACAATAGGTCACGTGAATTTTTGCAATTTTCTTATTGTTACTGTACAATGTATTACACCAAAAGTGTAATTTCGCAGACTCCTTCTTACTTGACTTTACATAGACAGAGAATCAAAGGCACTATATGAATACTCATACATGTCAAATACATAAAACATTCGTCTATTACACAAAATACACAGATAAAAACTTTCAAAGATCTAACTTTGTTTTAGAATTTCTTCATTTTCTCTTTGTTTCTTAATTTCATCAATTGACCCAACCACCATTTCATTCTTCCGTAACTCTTTAAGTTTTTCAGCTCTAGACATTGGTTTAGCCCCAGTTCTAATTTCAATTTCTCTTCTTCTACTAGCTTCAGCATCTTCCTTCAATGCCTTTTCTTTTTCCATCATAATCATACTCAAACTTTGTTCATGTTCTAATCTAACCTTTCTCAATTCTTCATTATAATAATCCAAAGTTTGAATTGACTTACCGGTACTTTCACAATATTCGTTAAAATTAGTAGGAAGTTTTCTCTTTAATGCCATTTCAACCACTTCAGGATGTCTTCTTTCTTCAAGTACAAACTTCGCCTTGACTTGTTTTCTGGTTCGATAGGGGAATAATTGAGATATCAACGAGAAATCAGTACCAAACATACTAATAGCCTTATAGAATTGAACCAATTCTTCTGGGGTCCATTTTTCAGTATGCGTTCGTTTCCCATATGTAGTTGATGTTATTGGATTGGCAAAGGGATTAGATTGTTCCACTGATCTACCACTTGCATCAGCACGAGGCTTAACAACAACGGCAGAATCTTCATTAAAGGATATTTTACCATCAGTCATAGTTAATTGTAAACTAGGAGCTGATTTTGGTGGTTCATCTTCATCTAAGAAACTCTTTTTGCTAGGGCCAGGTTTGGATTGGTCTGGTTCGTCATCATCAACTTGTTCACCTCTCTTTCTCATTTCTTCTCTTTTCTGCTTTTCATTAATCATTTTTGCTTCTTCCAACGAAACCCGTTCGGCTCTTGCGATCTCTCTTGTTCGCCTTCTTTCATCTCTTTGTTCACTGAGGGTCTTTTTTGCTTCTACAACAAGTTGGAAGTTTTCACTCACTTTCCCAACTGGTAATGTTGCTTTACATAATTCCGCCATTGTCATTTCTTCAACATCAACCTCCACTTCTCCAAACAAGTCAGCATCTTCATCCTTAACCTTTCTCGGCAATTGATATACACTGGAGATTGTAGTGATCAAGTTCTCAGGTTCATCAGGTATGACTTCCGCTTCTATGATATTTCCCTCCGCGTCAACTACTCGATCGGGTTGTTCTTGTTTTGGCGCATCTTTTCTTCTAAATTTTCTTAATCTCTTAGAAATAGGATCAATTCCAACCACAAATTCGGCACTTACTCCTTTTTTGCTTGTTTTTGGAGATCCAGGAGGAGTGGTTCCATCTTTCGTTGAAGTCAGTAGTTGTTGTTGTACTGGATTTTCTTCAGGAGCAGGAGTATGTTCCTTAGTCGTAATCGCAGTACTTATTACCGACGCACTAGAAACTGTTCCCATACTACTAAGCACGGACATTCTCTTCATAGCAGCCCCAGTCCGGCTTTGTGCCAGGGATCTTCTTCTTTTGATAGGTTTTGCGATTGGAATTCCAATTCGTGCCGGGATATGGGTAGAAGAACCAATACTAGAATCCTCTAATGGATGTTGCTTCATAGATACTGAACCGGATCTACTACGGATTCCTGGGGGATGTATGCCTGATAATCTCCTCTGACTGAATCCAGAAGAAGATTGTCGACGACTTCTGGTGTTGGAATCCATTGTCGTTGGTTTGAATATCAGTTCTTCATCGTCAGATATTACTGCCGAAGTCAGTACAGGTGGTGGTGGTGATTGGTGTTCTAGCTTTTTGGAAGCATCTTTAGGGTCGATATCTTCATGTTCTTCATTGTTGTCATTTTCTTTTTCTTTGGTGGTGGTGGTAGTTGGTGCGTCACTTGATAGTGTTAATCTGAAAGCAGGTTTGCTTGCATTATCTTCTGGTGCTTGGGTGAGAGGTATCTGCGTACTTGGAGGTGATTCTAGATATGGGATTGGTGTTTGTGACTGATCTTGTTTGGTTTCAGGTTGTTGTTGTTGTTGTTGCTTATAATCAATTTGTGATGCTGGTGGTGAGGCTGGGGTGATTGATTTTTGTGTTCCTGAAGAAGTTGGGGTTGCTGTCTTTCTTTTGATTGCTTTCTTCACTTTTGGAGTGAAGTGAGTTGACTTCTTAACAATACTACTCATACTTAG